>NC_041049.1:24828737-24863737 GCF_900634775.1 Gouania willdenowi | reverse complement strand
TTACCTGATTCACCAGTTGGTGGTAATTAAAGGTTTCATAAATGGACCATTTTTCACACTTTTATAGTATTTTTCCTGTTTAACAGGTGACTGAGGGTTTAGCAGTGTGGCTAACGTCGCTCTAGCAACGTAATCTCACGTGATGTCAGCGTAACCATCCCGTTTACATAAATTACCTGAAGAATATAAAATGGTAAGTAAGTCATTTTCACTTAAATATGTTTTAAAATAATTAAAGTCATTTGTTAGATTTTTACACCCAACTGTTACTGAGTAAATTATTTATTGTGTTGTTTTAAAATGATCAACTGACATTGTGAAACTACAAAAAATGAAATGACCAGACAACAAGGATCATAGCCGACCAATCAGATTAAACGTAATGCACGACACCAAAACAGCACTGAATGGAGGTTATTTTCTCATTTTTATAAAATAAATGTAGCTTTATTTAACAACTGGGATTTTTTTTTATATTGACTTGAATTCATTGGTGTTATTTTATTTAAAATAGATTTGTATTTTGACAATTTGACAAACCTTTTATTTTATACAGATGCTTTTGTTGAAAATAAATGAAGTTCAAGATCTCATCTCTTCCTTTCAATGTACATGAGATGTTTACTGTGTGCAAGGGAACCGTGGCAAGATTTATTACCAAAAATAATCATGGGGGGTGAAAGTCACAAGTAACTTTTAATTTAAGTAATATTTAATTGAGCTACTTTTTACTTGTACTTGAGTATTTTATGTTTGACTTACTTGTACTTGAGTACAATTTAAATCAAGTAACAGTACTTCTACTAGAGTAGGATATATCTGTACTCTCTATACCTCTGTTTATTAGCCAGTAAAACAAGCTACTGTAAACATAGAAACAATGAAACAGAAACGTGTGAAGTGACGCTGAAATTGGTAAACCCTGAAACGAAATTTGGGAACTTTTGAACGACTGTGTTTATGCCTTATTTTTCCCAGAGCTCTACAAGTAGCTGTTCATTAAAACCCTGAGGAGTCTAAACAGTATTCAGTATTCTGCCTCTTTTCCACAAAACCAACAACTTCAATGTGCGTGAAAGCTCGAGAATTGTTTCCACGTATCTGCCTGAGGGCTTTTCTCTGATGGATGCACTCAACTGTTTTCTTTTCAGAATGATGTGTGAAAGATCATGAAGTAAACTCACCGTCCTCTGGCAGTTAGACGTACAATAGATTCAGATGTTTGTGCTTCCTCACACAATAGTATTATCTTCAGACTAACGTTAAACACATTCTGTTACATGCTGTCCAAAAAGTTTCTCTTTGGGAAGGTTTACAACAAAATGCTTTCTTTTCATATTGTTGTCAGACATCCAATCCTCCCAGTGATAACAACAGAGTGTCAGTAAAGGACTCTGTATTCCCCTCCTCTCCCTCACCCAGTGTGTCTTTAACAAGAAGTCTTGACCCCACAGTGTATGGATGAGAGGTGGGAGTTTACATTCGGAGGCCAGGCAGGATTCCCAGGCTCACTGAACATGCCTGACCCACAGAGACTCAGTGTGTGTGTGCGTGTGTGTGTGTGTGTGTGTGTGTGTGTGTGTGTGTGTGTGTGTGTGTGTGTGTGTGTGTGTGTGTGTGTGTGTGTGTGTGTAGAGGTGAGAACAGGGTGAATGGACTGAGCGGCTTTCAAAGCAGGATTGAGACTTTAATGGGGAGTCACACAGACGAGGAGATATACACAGATTGTGGATGCGAAGGAAGTCAACAAACAATAAACACACACGAGCTCGCTGGTATCCGTCTCACCTGTGTAATCATGCGTAAATACACAGTGCTGCATTCAAACGTCCTTCCAAGCTGCTGCACAAACAGCATCTGACTCTGCAATCACAGCATCCTGCTCACACACACACACACACACACACACACACACACACACACACACACACACACACACCATCATCACTGCTACTCCATAAAACCTCCAGTTTGACGCGTCTGTGTGTGAGCGCTTGTGTGTATGTGTGTGAGTGTTTGTGTGTTGAGAATTATTGATTTTTTTTTTTTTTTTCAGTGGTGTCTTTGGCTGTATTTATAATTGCATACTGTACTAACGTACTATACACTACAAACTCAATGAGTATATACTGTCTACTAGGAGTGTTGAAAAAAAGCAATTCTGCGATATATCACGATATTACGTCGCACGATTCTCGGATCGATTCTTTTAATTATTATTATTAATAATAATAATAATAATAATAATGATGATTATTTTTTTTATTTTATTATTTTTTTACCTTTATTTAACTAGGAAAGTCTTTTCCACTACAGGACACATTGTAACTGCACAAAGACGTGCTGAAACATGGACATGTTGACCAGCTTGTGTTTCTTCAATAAAATCTAAAAAGAAAGTACTAACTTTCTGCATTTATTTGTTGTCATAGGCATATACCTCAGTTATGTTGCACTAAAGTCAAAGTTGGTTTAAAAGCCACAGGCAGATTCTATGTTATTTTTTTTATTTTAAGTTGTTGGCACATGGCATGTTAAAGCCAATGTTTTGAGTGTAAAATATGCCAATAAAATATATTTTACATAATATTCTCATGAAGGTGTACACATGTACAGATTAATTGTTTCTTAAGTCATATATTTAAAAAAAAAATCACAATAATTGCCTTATACTTTAATATATGGATATATTGTATTGTATCGTGACCTATGTATTGGGATACGAATTGTATCGCCAGATGCCAGGCAATACACACCCCTACTGTCTGCTATATACTACTAGTATGATTAGTATGGTGACTGTATACTTCCAAGTTACCCAAGTTGCATTTTGAACCTACAACGACAAAACCTTGAAGCACACTGAGACTAACTATCAACATGTCGTCATTTGATCCATAAAACTTTCATGCCAACATTTTGAAAATTTTCAGAGACCCGCAATTGTGCTACTGACTAAACTTCTGGTTATTTTCAAAACAAAATTCCATTTACAAAAGTGCTGAAAAAATCATGGAAGACAGAGAGAAAGAGATGCTTTTACTTTGAAAAGATGATGTTTGATTTTTAGCTTGAAACCGGTCCCAGGACAATTATATATACCGCTCGCAATGCATCATGGGGCAGTTGAGTATTGTCCTAATATAGTATACATCCGGGTATTTCTCACATAATCAATCTTCAATCTTTCCATACTATCAAATGTGAAACACGACATACTAATTTTCACGTCAGACTTAGTATGAGATAGGGATGTAACGATTAATCGTAAGGCAGTTAAAATCGATTCATAGGTCCACGGTTGATATCGATTTCCTGAAAATTGAATCGCAGTACTTTTTTAAACAGCATAGGGCGCTATACATTTATCCTTCTCTTGTCCAAATGCTGAGGCGGCGGGCGGAATCTGCTACTACTTTCTTTCTGGCCACCTTCTACTCTTACATATGTTCATAAATGATTCCTTACCCCTTTAGCACCGAAAGAATATCTGTAAAAGTCATGTTTTTCTATTAGCTCTGTCTGCTAGCACATAGCATCTCTTCTTCACTGCTAGATTAGCTGCATGGCAAGGTGAGCAATTATGATTGGCTAAGGCGATGTGCCAGCACACGCGACACACACACACAAACACACACGTGACACACACACTACAGATTTGATGAATCAGCAGAGATGGCGAGCGTGGAGCAGTCTGATGAAAAGTTGTCATTTTTAAGGTGGCGATACAAACACTACTTTAAATTAATTGTGGTCAAAAGCAAGAACGTGTATGTGAAGTGTTCATTATATCCAGGAGTGAAGACTTTGTCCACATCCGTTGTAAGCAACTCTAATTTAATGAAGCACCTCACAACGACACATGCCTCTAAAAAATCTGAATTATTTGACATATAGCAACTTTTTTTTTTTAACAGTAATGCAAATAGTTACTTTCCTTGGTAATGAGTTACTTTTATTATAGAGTAATTTAGTTACTAATGCAGTTACTTTTTGGAACAAGTAGTGAGTAACTATAACTAATTACTTTTTTAAAGTAACGTTCCCAACACTGGTTATTTCACAGCAACAGGTCTGACACTCTTTGACTGTTTAGTGTTGATCAGAGTGACAGCCTGGGGGAAGAAACTGTTTTTATGGTGGGTTGTTTTGGCGTACAGTGATCTGTAGCGTCTGCCTTAGGGGAGGAGTTTGAACAGATTGTGTATTATTCCTTTATTTATTTCATTCAAGATTTATTTTTAGTTCAATTGCATTGTTTTTAATAATTTATCAAGGGATTCTTTTGACAATGAAAAATAAAAGGAAAATAGTACAGTTTTTTCTAGTTTTTTTTTCCAAAAAAAATAAAGGAATAGTTTTCAATCATTATTTGTCTACAGTCCCATTTTGTAAAATAAATCGTGAGAGAATCGTATCGTGAACCCAGTATCGTGAATCGAATCGTTGAGTGAATCGTTACATCCCTAGTATGAGTAGTATGTTAGTATGACATTTACAACAGAGCCTTTGTATCTGAATGGTGTATTTCTGTTGCCTTAATGCAGAGGACAGTGAAGTCGTGTCTTCTCCATTCTGTGAACAACATTTCCTGGTTTCTACCAAACAATGGCAGGTATTCTCATTGTTAGACTTGATCACCTCTGATCTTGTTCAGCACAGTAAAGTGTATGTTTAACAGAAGATATCTGATCACGTAGGCATGAAGTCGATCTGTCTGACGATTGGTTAAAGACTCATTCCCCTGTAGAAGGTGACAAAGTATCACATTTTATTCACGTGTTTGCTCTTCCACAGTCAATTCTCTAGTCTACCAAAAGCCATAAATAAAAGCTTGAAGGGTCATTTTACAGAAAAAGCATATTCTGCTGTCAGGGAGCTGTGCGTATTTTTAAATAAAGGGGAGGTCAAAGAGGTTTAAACAATCATCTGTTTCCAGGCTTTCCAATCCCCCTGGATCCTCCTCACAGTAGTTTATAAAAGAACCGTTTTGTTTCTAGACTGTTTGATTTAAAAGCATCATTAGATTTGTGTGAATTGTTTCTGTGCGTCTTTCACTTTTCATCACAACACATCCATCCAACTAATGATCATGTGAGCGTTTATGGGTGAATAACAATTTTTCAGAATCTCAAAGAACGACACTTTTTTCACCACTATCCTACTGGTGGAGGTAAGCTACATCTTGAGCCCCAAGTGTGCAGGACAGTTGGACCAAGACAGTGCACTGTGAAGGGAAAGACTACTAATGATGATCACCTTAGGGTGTAGGAGAGCTGGATCTGCCCTATGACCCTAAAGGTTCATTAACAAACACTGAGCCCTGTAGTCTTTATCTGTATTTAACTAGAGTCAACCACAATGCTAACAGCTGATCACTACTGGGCCCTACACACGTTTGTTTCCAGTCGTTCTCGTCTGCTCGTCTTCCTATCACAACATATTATCAGTTATTTATTTATTATTCAGCGTTTATATACAGTATCATGATTCCAGCTACCAGTACTCTGGTTGCTCTCCGTTTCCGTGTCAGCTCAAACCTTGCATCTTCCACCAAAATGCCCCCCAGGGGATAAACTAATGGGTTTCTGGAATGAAACACCTTGAATTGGCTTAAATTGCAAACCAATTAACATGGAAGGATTCGTTCAAAAGTGAGTGAAAATGGCTCAGAATCAAGTGCAAAGAGACTACAATACATAAAAACGCTGGGAGAGTTTCATGATCATATGGACCAGAGGTGATCATGTTTGGATTTTTTTCACATTTCATTGACCTACTGTTTTAGGACTGTGAGGTTAAACACATGCAGGTAGAGCCATGGCTATTTCACTCATAAAGTTGTTAAACTTCACAGATTGTTGGATCACTACCTGAAACAAACCGCTACCTGCACAAATATCAATGGGAGGAAATTCACTGTTAATTGGCTGTTCAAACAAATATCCCAGTAATACTATATAGAGATCAATGGGATTGACTTTAGTTGGTCAAAGAACAAAAAAGTGCAGGTTTACCAAATAAAAAAATAAATAAACTGCAGACAGGTTGTTACTGTACTGACAGGTCTCATGTTTTATTCAATGTATCTGTTATCTCCAAACTCCCAGTCTAACTTGGTTTTTAGATTGAAACCATGCACCACCAGCTTCTGTTCAGAGGATGGCTGAGGCTTGATTAAAATGTCCTATAGGACTGTAACTGTAAAGTGTTGAGTGGGATTCAAAGAAGAGTCAGGAGAGGATCTAACGACACACAAAAGGTTTGATTGGGTTTTTTTTTTCTTTTTTTTTTTCCATCAGATGAATCATCCTCTGTCTGCAGCAGCAGCAGCGATGACTCCCTCCTCAGAGAACAGTTTACTGCTCTACTCTGAGAGCACAGTCACCCCCAGTAACCTCACTGTAAACCTGTTGTATATACAGCAGCACAATGGGACCAAAAACAGCAGCGCATCCACGCGGTGCGCCTGTGCGTCAGAGCGCACGGAGACGCAGCAGGATGCAGGCTCAAGAGAACACTAAACCTTTTCATTTACTATAATACAACAATGTAATAATAATTGACACTTTTTTTATTGCAAGATTTTCTACATCCTGCAATGAACTCTTTAATGTTGGTCCCAGACGCGCTCAGACCACATGGACAGTTGGACACAGCTTCTACTGGAAATGCTTCATGGTCAACTCTACAATGTCCGTCAGGATCAGATCCAATGTTCTACACACCATTCACACGTGTCTGCGGTCAGAACGATCGGTGCCACATGCAGTGGATCCCGTCCGATCACTCCATAGCGCACTCTCTCTCTCTCTCTCTCTCTCTCTCTCTCTCTCTCTCTCTCTCTCTCTCTCTCTCTCTCTCATGAAGAAGAGGTAAAACAAAGGTCCTACCTGGTTGAAACATACTTTGAAAATAAAAGATGACCAGAAGAAAGGATCCCAAACAAGTGGCAAAGACCATGCGGCATATCCTGTTCATCCTCATCAGTTCGCTCAGAGTCTGTTTCATAGCGGGACGGAGAGGCCGGGGTTGGCTGCTGCTGCCGGTCTTTCTTCCTTTATGATGATGAGGAGGAGGAGGAGGAGGAGGAGGAGGAGGAGGAGGAGGAAGGCTCCGTGTGATGAGGATCGTCCGCCGCCGGTCAATGAGCGGAGCGCATGCAGCGCTCACGGAGCGTACCACTGTAGCGCAGCGGGGGTGGGGGTGGGTGGGGGGGCTGCAGCTACAGCCACGACACCCCTGCTTCGAGGAGTGAACCCGTCCATACACATGAGCGCTTTCATTTATACACATTTACACATTTAACTATACTTATCAAAAGTAATGGATAGAATTCTTCTGCAAATGAGAGGGAAAGCATTGATCTCCAGGAAAATACATTTTGCATCAAAGTTAGATGAAACTAAAAGTTATGTGTATTAATATATATATATATATATATATTGGTGCGCAGATTGGAAAGTTGGGCATGCTAAAATAAACCGCAACTATTCCCAACATTTAGTAACAAACCACGTTTAAAAAACGTATGTGAATTTTTTGATGATCCTTCTGACCAGATTTGTCAACGTTGAATCTAAATGTTAAAAGTTAATTCCAAAATGTTAAATCTAAATGACAGGGGTGCAAATAATTATTTAGCTAATATACAAATTCACCTGAAATACCAAAATCAAAGCTCATTTAGAGTTAACATTTATATTTAAATGTAACATTTAGAGTTAGCATTGACATATATGGCAAAAAAAAATTGCTGTTTATTTTAGCATACGCATCTTTACAATTGGCGCCCCATATCAAATCCTCACTGATTTCAAACTATACCAGGTCTGAAATAAATGAAGCTGTATTATCCATCTGTGAACTATGAAGTAAATTTGATCACATTCTTTACAGTGAGACAGGAGACCAGTGTTATGTTTAGGCACAGTGACATCTAGTGGTAGCACTATAGAGTGGCAGATGGAGGGGACAGACCAACCATCAGGTTAGAAAGTGATCAATCACTCACAGACCAGCAATGATGGTTCAGACTCTTCGTACACACACAAAGGTCATGTGTGCAAATATTATTAATAATAACACAAGTGGAAAACAGCATCTACTTATTTTACAACGTGCCAAGTCGGCATAATCAAGATAGAGCCACAAGATGCTACCCGAATCCTAATGATGTCCTTGGACAGGACACATCACCAACATCAGAAGTTACTGAACGTCCCATCTTCATTTCAGATGCAGACAGTGAGGAAGAGGAGTTGGAGGGCTGCTAGAGGGTCATGCTTTGAAGAACTGATCATTATTTGGAAGAGCTCTAAGACTGGATGACCTTGTTTAAATATTTAACAGTTTTTAAAGATGGTTTCTGAATGACAACAAGGCCCAGTGATTGTGTACCATCAGGGCACTCAAACTCCCCCACCACATAGGGTGACGGTACACAGCGGTGGAGTCCCAGGGGTAGATAAGATCCATCTTGGGTATCTTGAAGGTCTGGATGTTGCAGGGCTGTTATGGTGGTGATCCACATTATGGGTGGTGGTGATCCACATTATGAAGAAGAGGGCCCAGTTGATGTATTCCAACTGTACGGATCGCACACTTAGCCTCCCTGGTAAGGTCTACTCCAAGGTGATGGAGAATAGTCCGGTCGATAGTGGAACCTCAGATTTAGGAAGAGCAATGTGGTTTTTCTCCTGGTCATGGAACTGTGAATCAGTTCTTCATTTTGGCGGTGGTCTGGAGGGGGCATGGAAGTTTGCTCACCTTGTCCACGTGTGTTTTGTGGATTTGGAAAAAGTATCCTGTGGAGGGTACTTTGGGAGTATGGGGTGGATGGTCCTATACTAAGGGCCATTCAGTCCCTGTACCAAAGGACCAGAAGTCTGTTCCAAAGAGCAAGTAAGTCTGTAAGCCAGACCAGGGTTGGACCCCTCCAGGGCTGCCCTGTCACTGGTTTGATCCTTTTTTTTTTTTGGAAAAAAGAGTCAGGCAGAGCAGAGTGCAGTTCAGGGGTCAGAGGATTCCTGTTCACTGATCATGTAATTGTATTGGCCCCATCAAACAATAAACTCTGGCTCTTGTTGGCATGGTTTGAAGCAAAGTCTGAGGCTGAAATATGAGGCCTTGGTTCTCTCCAAGCTCCAGTCAAGGGAAAGAGGAGTTCAAGTATCATTTGTTGTTGTTCACAAGTAAGAGGAGGACGGAACTGGAGATCTACCGGTGGATCAGCCTCTACAGTTATGCAGACACTTAATCGTTCAGCTGAGGTGAAGAGAGAGCAAAGCCAGTAAACGAAGCTCTCAGTCTAATAAAAGAATCAAAGGCTAGCCTCTGGAAAATAAATACAGTGGTGTGAAAAAGTGTTTGTCCCCTTCCTGATTTCTTACTTTTTTGCATGCTTCCCACACTAAAATGTTTCAGATCATCAAACAAATTTAAACATTGGTCAAAGATAACACAAGTAAACACAAAATGCAGTTTTTAAATGAAGGGTTTTATTAATGAGAAAAAACAAAATCGAAAGCTACATGGCCCTGTGGGAAAAAGTGTTTGCCCCCCAGTTCCTGTTAAACTCTGCATGGCAGAGGTGCAAGACGAAAACCACTGCTAAGCAAAAAGAACATTAAGGCTCGTCTCATTTTTGCCAGAAAACATCTTGATGATCCCCAAGACTTTTGGGAAAATATTATGTGGACTGACAAGACAAAAGTTGAACTTTTTGAAAGGTCTGTCTCCCATTACATCTGGCATAAAATTAACACAGCATTTCAGAAAAAGAACATCATACCAACAGTTGGGGCTGTTTTGCTGCTTCAGGACCAGGAAGACTTGCTGTGATAAATGGAAGCATGAATTTTGCTGTCTACCACAAAAAATCCTGAAGAAGAATATCTGACCATCTGACCTCAAGCTTAAGCGAACTTGGGTTCTACAGCAGGACAATGATCCAAAACACACCAGCAAGTCCACCTCTGAATGGCTGAAGAAAAACAAAATGAAAACTTTGGAGTGGCCTAGTCAAAGTCCTGACCTCAATCCTATTGAGATGCTGTGACATGACCTTAAAAAGGCGGTTCATGCTCGGAAAAACCCTCCAATGTGGCTGAATTTTCTGCCTCTTTCGATCCAACTACATTTGCTAGTTGTGATGATGTTGACACTTTTATGACAAACTTCAATAGCCATTGTCTGTCTGTTTTGGACACAGTAGCACCAGCTAAAAATACTCCAGGCTCTAATAGGAAACCTTGTCCGTGGATGAATGAAGCTATTTTTAGCTTTAGGAGAAGCTGCCGAAAAGTGGAACGGTTGTGGAAAACCACTAAACTAGAGGTGCACAGACTCCATTTAAAAGAAAAGATAATGGAGCTAAATGAATTAATAAAGCATGCCCGCTCTGCTTATTTTACTATTCTTGTTTTGCAAAATAAGAGAAACCCCAAGGTCTTGTTCAATACTATTGAAAATCTTGTTGCACCACCACTGTCCTATGTGCCTGTACACACACAGGAGGACTGTAACAATTTTTTAAATTTCTTTGTAAATAAAGTACAAGATATCAGGGCTAGCAACACTCCTCCCTTGGTTAGCTTGTGCAGTGCATCAGCCCCTGTGAGCTCATGGTCCTCCTTTACTCCTGTCAGCCTACAGGATGTTCAAGTTTTAGTAGGAAAGATGAAACCCTCATCGAGCTCTGTAGACATTGTTCCTACTTCTCTGCTTTTAAACGTTTTTGATGTTGTTGGTCCTTGGGTGGTAAAATTGATAAACCTCTCACTTTTATCTGGCTCGGTCCCCAGCATCTTTAAACATGCGATAATAAACCCCATTCTTAAAAAGCCCAATCTTGATCCGGGGGAGCCTATAAACTACCGGCCCATATCTAAGCTTCCCTTCATGTCTAAAATCATGGAGAAAATGGTTGCTAAGCAGCTAACCTTATACATGGAACAGCATGATATTTATGATAAATATCAATCTGGTTTTAGATCAATCCACTCCACTGAAACTGCTCTTCTGAAAGTTTCTAGTGACGTGATGATGGCTGCTGACTCTGGTCGTTACACAGTTTTAGTTTTACTTGATCTGACAGCTGCCTTTGATACTGTAGATCACAGTATACTGGTTGATCGACTCAAATCTGAGATGGGGTTTTCTGGTACTGTTCTCCAATGGTTTACCTCTTACATTAATGGAAGAACCTTTAATGTTTCTATTAACGATGTAATGTCTAATAAGTCCAACCTGTCATGTGGAGTAGCCCAGGGCTCTGTTCTGGGCCCTGTTTTGTTTTTATTGTATTTGATGCCTCTTGGTCGGTTGATTCGTGGTTTTAAAAATGTGTCTTATCATTTTTATGCTGACGATATCCATTTGTACTGCTCCTTTAATGACTCAGAGTTTAACTGTTTATCAGAGTTCTTAGATTGTATATCCTGTATCAAAAACTGGCTGTCATCAAATTATCTCCAGATAAATTCAAACAAAACAGAAACTCTGATCATTGCTCCTGATAAAAACATCCCTCTGATTAAAAACTCCCTTGGTGATCTGGGCTCATCTGTTAAAACCAGCCTCAGAAACCTTGGGGTTGTTTTTGATCAGTCCATGTCTTTGGAGGGACATTGTCATCAATTGACTAAAAACTGTTTTTACCACCTGAGAAATATCTCTAAAGTGAGGCATCTTTTATCAAAATCAGATCTGGAACTGGTCATACACGCATTATATCATCTCGTATTGACTACTGTAATTCTGTTTTTACTTGTTTTAATAAGTCGACCCTAAACAGACTCCAGATCGTTCAGAACGCTGCTGCCAGACTTTTAACTGGTGCTTCTAGAACATCCCACATCACCCCCATTCTTGCTACTCTGCACTGGCTTCCAGTTAAGTTTCGCATAGAATATAAAATATTAGTTCTCACGTTTCGAGCATTACATGGTCAGGCCCCTAAATATATCTCGGACTTGTTGTGCCCCTACTCATCAGGGCGATGCCTTCTGTCTTCAGGTCAGGGTCTCCTAAAGACCCCAAAAACTAAATTTAAAACCAGAGGAGACCTGGCGTTCCAGGCTGTAGCTCCCAGACTCTGGAATAACCTGCACCAGTCTCTCAGGGAGCTCAACTGTGTGGTCACTTTTAAAAAAACTGCTGAAGACTACACTTTACAGTAAAGCTTTTAGTTAACTGGATTTTAATTTTTATTTGTCCTTTAATGTTGCTGTTCTTATGATATTTATGCACTCTTGTTTTATTATTTTATTGTGTTGCACTTGTACTTTTACCACAACTCTGTACAGCACTTTGTGATTTTATCTGCAAAAAGCGCTTTATAAATAAACTACTTACTTACTTACAACAATTCTGCAAAGATGAGTTGGCCAAAATTCCTCCGCGCCGTTGTAAAAGACTCTTGACACTTGATTGCAGTAGTTGCTGCTAAGGGTGGCCCAACCAGTTATTACGTTTAGGGGGCAAGCACTTTTTCAAACAGGGCCATGTGGCTTTGGGTTTTTATCTTCCTCCTTTAAGCTGATAGCTGGAGTTCCTGAAAAATCTATGTTTATGTATAATTTTTTTTTAAATTAAAAAAAAATGCTCAACTAGTCTTTTACTATGGTCTACTGCCGGTGGTCATTCATATACGTCAATGTATATAAGTCCCGCCTTCGTCCTATAGATCCCTATACAAATTGAAAATAGCACCGTGATCGCCCAGCCAATAGGCTTCGACTTCCTGTAGCAGAGACTGTCAATCAAAGTGAATGCGCGTGCGTATACTGTGCACGGAAACAAGGCTGCGTGGCGCAACAGCAAACAAGTATCAGTCTGATATGATATGATATGATTTTGGCTCTTACCTCAGAAATGTCAATCGCCAAAAGAATAATGATGACCCATAGACCTTCATCAATGCTACCCAATGTAACCTTGTTATGTTCCGCTATGCTCGTGCACAAACGTAAAGGTGTGGCTTCTGGTTGATTGGCAGAGGCAGGGGGAGGAAGTGGAGCTTTTTAGGGAGGGACATCGAGATGTTCGCTTTTGAATTTTCTCTCTCTTTTCATCCTCCGGATCGCTTTAATAAAACCCTTCATTTAAAAACTGCATTTTGTGTTTACTTGTGTTATCTTTGACTAATGTTTAAATTTGTTTGATGATCTGAAACATCTATGTGTGGAAAACATATAAAAGAGTAAGAGATCAGGAAGGAGGCAAACACTTTTTCACACCACTGTAGATGATGTTTAAAAATGTATCGGCTTGTCCTTGATTCGTGTGCGTACAAAAGTTTGAATAGTGTCAGGCTGTAACGGGTTCAGGCTTTAAAAAATTGGCTTAATTGGGGCTGTATTCTGTCGGACTTGGGCTGTGACGGGTCGGAGTTTGGAGGCCCAATTACAGCTCTACTCACCTTTGGACAAAACCTTTGGGTGATGACCCGAAGAACAAGATCAGGAGTAAAAGGCGCTAAAATGAGTTTTCTCCGGATGCTGGCTGGGCTCAGCCTTAGAGATAAGGTGAGGGGCACAGTCATTAGTGAGAGACTCAGAGTAGAGGCTCTGCTCCTTCACATCGAGAGGGGCCAGCTGAGGTAGTTCGAACATCTACCAAACCCTTCCCTAAGTGAAGCGGGTTGAAGTGGCAGGACAGATGACTGTCTGGGCCTCTTTCTTTTGAGGATCTGAATCCTTTATTTTACACCTTAGAAAATTCTAAGTGATTTATATGAAGTCATTTACAGGTGGAAGGGTTTAAAGTAGAGCACAATAATGTTGGAATAAAACATTTTTTCCTTTAAAATGTAGCCAGGGTTTTTGATTGATTGTAGATTGATTATACTATATTAATCCCCGAGGGTAAAGTCAATTTCAGTTACATCCCGACCAAGAAACATGAAAAGACAATCACTTATAACATGGGGAGACAGGATTGTGAGAACTGTGGAGCAGCCAGCATCAGGGCGGCGCTCCATTTCTTAGATGAGAAATATTGAACAATGGTAAGAAGAGAGGTCCAAAAAAAAAAAAAAAAAACAACTAGGCCCTTGCAGAGGGGGCGGAGTTTGGGATCATGAAAAAACTCCTCAGCAAACATTGCGATAAAAACCAACAAACATAACATTCAATTCAGCGTTTAATCTACATGCCATCCATGGAAGGGTGTGGAGAAGAAGAAAAAAACAGACCTTGACAACAGGCTGTTCATCTCAGGGTGGCGAATGAATGAAGATAAGTTGTTTTTAGATGGGTTAGTCACAACACTGACTATCAGCCCTATTGTTTCTGATCATTCATATTCAATAATCCAATAATATGGCCATTTCCCTTGACACAAACCCTCCACTCCTCCTTAAAAGTTCACCACGGTGGATTCCATCTGAGAGTTCTGAGAGTTTGGCCCCTTTTGTCGATGACTAGTGGCTTTCTAATAATACTGCCAATGTATCCCGAATTTTGCGATAAATCAGAAAAATGCCAGTTCCAATCAGCAGAAGAACTTTTATCATAATTCAAATCTGTTGCATGTCTTCCACATCCTCAGGACATACGGGCTCTCCCATTGCCTGTCCTTCTTGTTGAGAAATTTGACCAATAGCGTTGAGAGATCAGCTGATCAATTCCATGATTTAGATTTTGGATCGAAATGCAGAGAGAGGCTCCTATTAGATTAAAACAAGACAAAGAGCAGCAAGCAGGTAAAAAAGGAGGGAGTGAAGGAAAAAGCGTCCTTCTCCTCTGAGAGCAAGGGGGACATTTTCTTTTTTTAAAAGTCCACTTGAAACCAAACTTGGGTGTCTGTGGCACCAGAATTAAGATAGCTTGATTTCCATGTTTTAAAACTTTGTCTTTAAGATAAGAGATAGTTATTGTGTGTATAAGCATAATGCTGCGGGCAATATATCGTGATTCACAATTTTTCAAGATTTCTATTTTGGCAATATAGAAAATGACATTATCGCCTATCAAGATATCTTTTTTTTACTTGTTTTGATTTATACAATCACACAGTACAAATCGCATCATGCAAGTACTTATTATTTATAGAGTACAGTATCAGTGTCCTTTACAATTTTTCCATATTTCTGAGTAATATATTCAATAGCTTATTATGTATTAAAATACATATGATAAGAGTCTCTACTTTCACTTCTTCTCAGAACATATAAAGCAGTTAGATGGATTGCTAAGTGCGTCCTAACCCAGACCATCCCCTAAACAAGCAGAACTACAGAACTCATTCATGCTGTCCCTTAGAGAAGGAAAAGCCAAAAGTGGCACATTTTGTTTGTTAATGAATGTGCATGTGTGGCATTTTTCATCAGCAAATTAACCCAGAATAGTTTTCCTGGTCAGACTGTATTGAGTGAAAAATATCTTGATCTATATCGTATATCGCCATTTTAAGAAACAATATCCAAATATGAGTTTTGGTCCATATCGTTTAGCCCTATGTACGCATATATAAATACCCTATGGAACTCCATGATTTGGTGTGAACTAAGGAGTCATTAACATGGACAAAGTGAGTTTTGTCTAATGAAACTCTTGAAGTTCGCAGACAACACCACTGTCATCGGTCTCATCCAGGATGGTGACAAGTCTGCCTTCCGACGGGAAGTGGTGGTCCGGTGGAGCAGTCAGCAATATCTGGAGCTGAACCCACTCAAGACTGTGAATATGAAAGTGGACTTCAGGAGAAGTCTCTCCCACCCCCTCACCATTCTGAAAGGCACAGTATTAACTGGACTCTTTCAGGTTCCTGGGATCCACAATCTCACAAGATTTGAAGTGAACCTCCCACATAGAAACAATTAGAGAATGTACTTCCTGCGTCAGCTGAGGAAATTCAACCTGCCCCAGGAGCTGCTGATCATGTTCTACACCTCCATCAGTCAGTCTGTTCTGTGCACCTCCATCACTGTCTGGTTTGGATCTGCAACCAAACTAGACAGAGACAGACTGCAAACAATCAGGATTGCAGAAAAGATCATCAGTGTCAACCTGCCCCCGATCCAGGACTTATATCGGTCCAGGGTCCGGAAACGAGCAGGTACCATCACTGCAGACCACTCACACAAACTGTTCAAACTCCAGCAGGCGTTACAGATCACTGTACGCCAAAACAACCCATCATAATAGTTTCTTCCCCCAGGCTGTCACTCTGATGAATGCTAAACAAAGAGTGTCAGACCTGTTGCTGTGAAATAACCCTGGAACTGTCACTGTGAATGTACATATCTGTATATTATTTAATTGATCATCTACGCACACTCTAATGTAAGTTCTGGAAAAGATAACTACCTCATGTTTACTTCATAACCCTTTTGTAATACTACCACTACATTCTTATCTTATTCAGTCTGAATCTTATTACTCTTTTAGTCTTGGAATTACTTGTTAATATTTTTGAGTTATTTAGTGTTTACATTGTACAGAGAGAGCGCAGCCTAACGAAGTCAAATTCCTTGTGTGTAAAACATACATGGTTAATGAAACTGATTCTGAGTAGGATTTAAATCAACCTAGTGCTGTACCTTTAATCCCAGAAACACTTTCAGTCTCTTCTAGAGTTTATCATGCTTTACCCTCTGTCTGAGGATACTAGGAGGTCTTTGGTTACTGTTAATGAGGCAGTCTCTGTGCTGTGATGGACTGTAAGTAGAGGTAAGACACAATTAAACACGTTTGAGTTTTTATTCCAAGGATCAACATCAAAACATACAGCCAACTGTGAAAGTACAAAACAAGCTAAATTTAATGTGACAGTAACAACTGGGCTAGGCTACATTCAAAACAAGCATTCGATGCATTACAGCCAACACACACACACACAAACACACTCTCTCCTGCCAAACATAACACTTAAAAGCAAACAATACTATATGCTTAGAATTCTACAACTTAAGAGATTCTGGAAGAAGATGAGCCTTTAAAATAAAGCCTTAAATTTCCAGCTGTTTTGGACATGCTCCAAAACGTTTGGTACCTCACAACTAAAAACTAAACTCAACTGAACAGGTAGTGACTTCTCTGTACGAGAGAGGTTCTGCTGATGCCCCTCGTCTCCTCCTCCTCTGTCCATGACCCGTGATGGATCAGAGTTCACCCAGGAGGGTGGGGCTTGGGTGGAGCTGATGTGTTCCGATTTGGCAGACACCTCGTCATGAAAACTGGATGTGCTGCACATTAGGAATCTGGAAACAAGAATATATCAGAACACAACTGAACACTGACATGCTACACTGGAGCTAAACTGAGCTAATTCTGTCTGCCTTGGCATAACCTGGTCACAATTGCTTTATGTGTGATCTGTTGAGTATACCTGTTGATATGGGGTGGTGTAAACCATGACATTCTGCTGCTGACCATCAGCTGTGATGATCCCCGCTGGCAGTGGGTTTGCTAAATAAGGAATTAGAGGCCATCATAGTCAATAAGAGCAGTACAAGAAGAATACATGGTAAAAGTGCCAACATTCATGTTTGACTTACTGAAGCTGTCATCTGTGAGGTCTTCACCGATGCCTTCTCCTACCGACACTCCGGGCATTCCCTTCTCTCCCTTCATGGCCTGCAGAGATATAAGGAAATATATGAGCACAACTACTGAGACAGCATTCATTATTAAAGGGTTCTATATGAGCAGACCATTAACAATCACACTCTTAAATCTTTAAGATATGCTTTTCCTTTGAAGCTGCATGACACAATCATTTTTTATCAGATAAGACATAATGTAGGCCTCATAGATCAATAGATCAAAAATAATTTGCTCAAAAAGAGATGTAAAAGGTTGAAATTGAGCTTGAAAGTATTTTTTGATCGTCACTGTAAACACTGTGTATTGACTTTGTAGGGAAAAGTCTTGTGTATTGCATTATGGGATGTGGACTCATAGGTCAGAAAGCAGAGTATAGAACTCTGTAGATGGACTGATATGTAAATGTGTCGCAGTGAAGAGGTGTACGCATTAATAAATGATAGCTCAGTGGAATCGAGAGAATCTGTTTATCACCAGAGATAGAACTAGAACAGAGCCCGTCTCCCTGTGTGATCAAATTGGCTGCTTAGTTTGAAAGGCACCAGAAAAGCCAATAAGAACCTAAGAAAAGAGGCATTCTAATGGCTTAAAAAGGTGCCAATCATCAATGAACCGAGGCGATTAGAAGCAACACGTGATGGAGCGACCGATTTGTAGATTCTTCAAAAATATGGTAAATTAATCACTTCTCAAATGTTACAGTAATCCTTTAGTTCAACCGAAATTCAGGCTGAAATACTTTGATGTAATAATCACCGACTTGGAACTAGGGCTGGGTGATAAGGACTACAGGCACATTTATTAAAGGTGAGGTAGGATGAAAAAAATCACTTTATAATGGTTTTGCTACAGTGATATACATCGCTTTAGCCTCATTCAGAGGGCCAAAGTTGAAAAAGTTGTTTCCTCCCTCCCTTGTTATTCCACATTTTGTTAAAAAAACCCCAAAAAAAAACAGCTCCAAACGGATGAGTTAGATTTTGCTCGGCGCGTGACATCACCTACTTGACGGTCCTCCTGACAATACTCTCCTCCTACCATGGACATAATACTAGAATGTGAGCTCCTCCCTCTCCAACTATTAAACAGCTAAAACAAACACTGCGGTTTCACATAGCATATATATTATATTTAATTGTCATATATGTAAATGCAAACTGCATTACTGGATGCCCAAACTGCACAACTTTTTCTGCTGCTTGTGTCTGCCATCTTTGCGATCGTGTCGCGAGTCACTGCTTGGAGCCGCAGCCATTGTTTACACCATTCAGCTGTTAGCACTCCGTGCTAATGCTACACCAGTCTATGCAGCGTGACACAACATCCATCGTGAACTGAGGATGTTGCGTGGGGATGTTTAAAGATTCGTGGCTCACAGCGCTAATACCAGACTCGGTTTTGGAATTGAACGGCTTCCAACTTTTACAGGACGATGGAGAGTGGTAAGCGGGAAGGAGGGGGTCTGGCTGTGTTTGTGAATAATAGATGGTGTAATACGAGGCACAAAACTATGAAGGTGCGGTTTTGTAGTCAGGATATTGATGTGTCCCTGTGGAGGAAGAAGGTCCACCATCACATCATAAACCAGTGTTTGTCTAACTCAAAATCATAAAAGCTGCTTAAATATCCATGTGTTTTACTGTAATGTACAGTTTTTTGGCTGAAAACAATAACAAGTGTGGGCATAGCAAAAGAAAGTCGCCAGTGATCAGCTGTTGTGTCTAGTGTCTACAGACATGCCTACTGATGAATATGCATAAGTAGGCCGCGAATCAGCCCGTTTTGCTCTGAAACTGACTTTTCAGAGGCGAAAACTCCTGAAAACAGGAGAGTTTGGGAAAATAAACCTCAAATACTTTGTTGTTGGGGTTCTTAGACCAAATGGAGATGGGTGAAAAATAGCATCATACTGGACCTTTAACAAACAGCTGCACAATGTGTGTCACTTTTGGCTTATTCTCCTCTAAGGGACAGAACGTGTGAGTGAGTTCCGTAGTGTGGCTTGTTTAGACATATGTCTAAGTTAAGATGCACTCAGCAATCAATCAAACTAAGCTTTTTATGCTGTTCTGAGAAGTAGCAAAAGCAGTGAGTCGTAAAACAAGTATTTTAATACAAAATAAGCTATAAAATAAAAATACATCATTACAGACGATATTGTAATTTTCAATCTCGATATATCTTTAATCTCGATATATTGCCCAGGCCTACTTGGAACATCACTTTTGATGTAAAAAAAAAATGACTTCTGTGACTAAATGTTGCAGCTGTATTTATAATGTAGTTAAAATAGTACTTTTTTCTGGTTTTATTTTGAAGTACTGCAGTTGGGAAGCAATTCACCATCTTCATGTTTGAGTTGAGACTGCATGCAGGGAAGTGCAGTTTCTGTGTTAATGTGATCACTGCCTCCTGTGCCTCACCTCTCTGAACTTCTGCAGGTAGAGCTTCAGCGGGTCCACGTACATGTCAAAGCCCAGTGTGGACATGGCAAACAGGATGTCCTCCCCATTGATGGTCTTCCTCTTCTCCTGGTGGCATCGCTCACTGGCCTCAGATGTGATGAAGCTGATGAACTCGCTCACACACTCCTGTACGCACTCTTTGGCATCTTTCGCAATCTGTGGGAATGAAGAAAACAGTAAATATTCTTCAGATAAAGATAGAGCTGCATCCAACATCTCTTCTAACACACACACGGAATATTACGATAAATGAATAAAACTATTCCCAACTTAAAGTGTAAACAGGTTCCTTACAAACACAAATGAAATTGAGTACATCACTAGAATCTGCTTCAGTAATAACATTTACACATTGAAAAGAAGCTACAATAGCTGCTGACTCAAAGACCTCACGGGCTGATATTTTATGAAATATAGTTGTGCACGTCGGTCACTCTATTAGTGTTATTGTATGCAATTCATTTATTTCACTAGTTGGGACGGATGAAAAGTGACATTAATTTTATGCAAACATTTATTTCACACAAAGTGTGATATGTTAGCTTTTATCCTTCTATACAAGTGTTAAATCTTACCATAATGTGTAATGTGTGTGAAGGGCGGCAGCATCGCGGAGCTCCCGGTAACAGTGTTTTAGAGAATAATAAGTTGTTGACAAAAGACTTGGAGCAATTTTGGCCCTTGAAACAAGGTTTTTAGGGGCGTTCTTGGATAAATTTAGGCCTAATTTCAACACTGCGCACACTTATATACGTCATCAATGAGTATTTATCGCTTCTATCGTGGGATGACATAACCTTAGAAGTGGGAACGTTTTTGACGATATATCCACACACACACACACACGCACGCACGCAGACACACACCTTTCCAGTCTGAGGAACAGCGTTCTTCATGATGCGAGCCACGTTGGCAATGGGAAGATAAATGTCCTGTTCCCTGTAGTTCTCCTTTGCACCGCCGTCGTCATGGTCATTTAGATTCTCTTCGCCGTCGTCTACAGAAAGAAACAGTCAGCTCAAAAAAAACCATGGATCAAAAGTGAGCAGCATGCAGAGGCATTAGGAGATGCTCCTCACCATCCTGTGACTGGAGGACGTAATGACTGGAGGCCATGTACTCTCCAGTGATGCCCAGCTGGGAGGGGTCGGTGGTGGTGCTGTCTCCATCCATCTGCAACACATCCAGCCCCTCCATCAAATCCAGCTCTAACAGGTGTGTTTATTTCAATTCCTCCAAGCAGAAAGCCTGCCAGGACGCAACCCATTACATATTCAACTCAGCTGCACGCAGGAGACTGAAAATGTATGGTGCAATAACCAAAGTTATAAATTAGTGTTGGATGTTTAATAAAAGACCTTAGAAATGGGAATTGTAGTTTGACATATTAGAATCATTTATGTATTAGCATATACAGGTATGTAAGAAAAAAGCCATATTTTATAAGTAGTTATACGGTGAATCAAAACTTGTCAATCAGTTCACATCATAGAGAAGAACAAACACTCTTGTTCCGAAATGATGTTGCCATCTAAGGACAGACTATCCACTAGAACACACGTGTGCTTTAGAACAAACACTTCATAAAGAGGTTTGTTACAAAAGAGGATGAATTGTTTTGCCACTGGGAGTGAAAACACGGCTTTTGTTTATCTATTTTTTTTAAAATCCATATCTTCAAATGCAAGAAGGTGTGTATGCATATGAGCTCAATGAAACAATAGTTCACGGGTGCTCACGAGCTACTCTCAAAGCTGTATTATTACCCGTAAAACACAAAATACATGAGTAAAAAAGCTTGCTTTAAGAAACTAAAGCCATGTTGTATCTGCTTAGATTTCAGCAGGAAAATTCCTGGACTGGCTTCTTTCATAATATTTTCACATATCACATAACTAATAAATTAAAAGCAGTGCATATATTTCTTAGCATTTCTCTCATCTCTGGACGTCCCAATCATAGGTTAAACATCCTATCTAAATTCAAGACGACAAACAGCCTATGTTGAGTCTCACACTCACACACACCTTTCCTTACAAGAGACATGCGTATAGACTTTACAGTCATTAATAATAGAAAGTGTCTATCGATACGGAAACATAGCCATAGCCCAAGGGACTATGGGTGAGTTTTCCGGACCTTTTCTACATAAGCATAATGTGCCTGTGTTTTCACCGTGTCAGGATTCTTCCTTTCGCTGCCATGGGTTCAAATCCTGCTTTCGTCATATACATTTTTTCATTTCAACATATTTAACACGGCAAATTCCACCTTTAAAAATACATATACAAAAAAAAAAAAAAAAAAACATTTTAGGCTATTTCCTGGGGCAAGGTTAGGGACAGGACTAAAACAAAAGGGTTAGCAAGGAAGCTAAAAATAAATATGAGCTAAAATAAAACTGACAGAACTTTAAGTCACGTGGTGCACCTATCACGTCACCTAAACTATAATCCGTATAAACTTGCAGTCTATGGATATATTTCCGTATCAATAGCCACGACCTTAATAATATTAAAGAAAACAGAATTCCTACACAGATACAGCTAGTTTAGAAATAGGTGCCATCCATCATTATTATTGATTTATATCTTTGTCACTGCTACCTCTTCTTTCTATTGTACAGCAGTATATGAGATTTTAAAAATAAATAAAATAAAAACTACAATTTGACTAAATACTACAAAATGAATCATTTTGACTGATATTTGTCTTTGAATTAATATTCCATGTGTAACCAAAAGGTGGGAAGCTAAAATAAAATAAAACCACATTACGGCCTCAGGACAAGTTTTCAGATTAAACTTTGTGTCGTCAGTGACGTAGTCAATCATCAGCTAAAATGCTCACCGACTGATTCGAAACACCTATTCCTTCGTTTACGCGCCTTTAAGCACATTTTGGATCAAAAACCAATGTTTGCCCACAATGTTGATGAAGATGCATCACTGTATGTTATAAATAAGTAAGAAAACGTGCTCCGCCGTGGTGTTAGTAATTAAACGCAGTGCGTGGTTAGCTCATATCCAGTTATATATTTACAGACCTAAGCTAAACCATCTCATGCTAGCCTATGATGCTAACCAGTGCGTGTCGATGGCATGTTTAGCTAACGTTAGCTCACAGTGAGCTTTTTCCACACAGAGAAAGACACAATGATGAGGGCAGAAAGACACAGGCTGTCCCGGGCAGACCACTACCTTCTGCTGGTGCAATATGCAGGCACACGGTGTCCCCTGAGCCGGTTCTCCACATAAAGCCACCCTCTATCTGCCCTTTCTGTGTCGGAACAAAGACGCGGCCGCGGCCGAAATGAGAAAGACTCATGTTTAAAGTTGAATCCTTTGGATTACTTCCTGATGAGCAGCCCTCATTCACGCAGACAACAAATTAAAAAAAAAAAAAACAGACAGTGACGGACATTTCCATTCGAGCTAAAGAGGAATCGGTTAGCAATCATTGGCCGGAGCCAGACACAAACCTGCAATGAAGCCCTGGTTGGTTCGCTGCCTCAGACGGCTGTTTGGTTGGACGGAAAATGGCTGAAAACGACCAGTCCCAGCGCGGAGCCGCTGCTGCACTACCGCAGCACACCGCTAGGGGCCGCGCTGCCTCCATGCTCACATTACACCACCTAAAAACAATGGCTAGTACTGCAACACTTATCATTGACAACAATGGACTCCGTATGGAAGCCCGTTTACACCAAAAACTAACTATTATGAGTTAGTAAAGTCATAATAATGAGTTAGACAGTCATAATAATGAGAGAGAAAGTCATAATTTTGAGAAAGAAAGTCATAATAATGAGATAGAAAGTCATAATTTTGAGAAAGAAAGTCATAATTTTGAGAAAGAAAGTCATAATAATGAGATAGAAAGTCATAATTTTGAGAAAGAAAGTCATAATTATGAGAAAGAAAGTCATAATAATGAGATAGAAAGTCATAATTTTGAGAAAGAGAGTCATACTTTTGAGATAGAAAGTCATTATTTTGAGAAAGTCATAATTATGAGAAAGAAAGTCTTAATAATGAGATAGAAAGTCATAATTTTGAGAAAGAGAGTCATACTTTTGAGATAGAAGGTCATGATTTTGAGAAAGAAAGTCCTCATTATGAGAAAGAAAGTCATAATAATGAGATAGGAATTCATAATTTTGAGAAAGAAAGTCATAATGAGATAGAAAGTCATAATTTTGAGAAAGAGTCATACTTTTGAGAAAGAGTCATACTTTTGAGATAGAATGTCATAATTTTGAGAAAGAAAGTTAGAATTATGAGTTAGAAAGTCATAATAATGAGATAGAAAGTCATAATTTTGAGAAAAAGAGTCATACTTTTGAGATAGAAAGTCGTAATTTGGAGAAAGAAATTCATCATTATGAGATAGAAAGTCGCAGTGTACCAACACTGACTGTTCTTAATTACACTTTGAATAATAATAATAATAATAATAATAATTCATTCAAAACACATATTTTGCCTGTTTATTCAGTTCTTAGAATTCAACACATGGTAGAAAATAGTGAAGTACATAAATAAGTCTTGACTGTAAAATTATTCCTTCACCATTTTGTATGTTTCTTTACACATTTTTACATAACACATTTTTATTATTAGTGATGGAAACATTCTTCCATAACTCTGGATGTTTCTCCTCCTACTTGAAAAATTGTACTGGAGGCCACCTGGTGTTGTTGTGTGGATCAGGCTTCTGACGCCACCCGTGAAGAACCACGCCACCACTCGTGAAACACTGATTTAAAAGCTTTTAAAAGACAAGAAACATTACAAAATAATTTACAATGTTCATTACATTTACATATTACTTACCGATATTTTGGAAAACAGTAATGCAGGCTGTACGGATGGTGTTTTCTTTTGATTTAAATGTCTGTTTTGATCATAAATGGATAGATTTGATCAGGGGTTTTCAAAGCATGGGGCACTCCTCCCCTGGAGGACGCTGGAGTGCAAGAAAAAAATAAACCAGAAGAAATCGTAGTAAACATTATCACACAAAGCAGAAGAAGAAAGGGGAAAAGCGTGTGTGACAGCTTCCCTCCAGGTGTTTCTGAGGCCTTTTATCTCTCTGGTGGCTTTCTGAAGCGTCTGATCACAGGTCTAAATGTGCTAGTGTCTGTCTGTCTACCATTCTGTCTCTGTGTCTCAATTTTCAATTAGATTTATGAATAGAGCCCATTACTCCGTATGTGCCATGGGGTCGCCAAATTACTACTCTTCCGTTAATGCTCGTTGAATCGGGCTGTAATTTGACATGGATATTCTATGAGCGGATGTCAAGAGCCTCTCGAAGACCTTCTTTTACTTGGTGGAAACGAGTCATTTGACTGAATTCTCGGGAACTTGGTACGTGCTATTCGGCGCAGAGACGTTCCGCGGGCCCGGCCGTAGTTCATCCAAACTTGTTTTTTTAAGATCTTTTGTAGAAGTGCAAACCATCATGCGACTGGGAGGATCATAGGTGCAGTGGTCAACAATGTAAACCATGCAATAGATGAAAAACACAAAGCTTTTTTTGTTTAATAAATATCAGAAAATACTGAGCTATGTCATCAGCTCAGAACTGGTAGAAACAATGAGATCTAGTTCATCTGTTCATTGTGCTTTGAAGACCTGGCCAGAGGTGTTCTTTAAATATATGCAGGTATAAATAAAAGCAAGGTACCCTTTTTCCACATATATTCTGAGGCCAAAATGATAACTTGCAGCTGAAATACTTCTCAGGCACCCCTGACTTCCTCATGCACTTCCTTTTTGAACCCCTTATCATTTTGCTTTCTACACCTCCAAAACAACACAGTGCAGCTTCTCTGCTACTCTTTCACACAGCTTCAGACTATGACTGATCAACTTACTGTATGTCTCTAGATCAAACATGGGCAACTGGTGACCCAGGGGCGCATGCGGCCCTTAGTCTATCTTTGTGTGGCCCCCACATAATTTCTTCAAAACACACAAAATGCTAAAAAAATACACAAAACAAGATAAAAAATACACATAATTACTAAAAACAAAGTTGTAGAAGAAAACACAAAACAACCAAAAAATGACTCTAAAAACACAAAATGACAACAAAAATGCACAGAATTACTCACAAAACACTAATGAAATACACAAAATGACAAAAAAAAAAAAAAACACGAAATGGCAACAAAAACACACAATATGACAAATCCAAAAATGAATTCAAAAACACAAAACAACAAAAAAACAGAAAATTAGAACAAACTTATAAAATGACTTCTAAAACACACACAGACCATTGTTTTTTGCTGTGTAAATGCTCAGATTTGTCATTATTCTAAATGCTGACATGAATGTTGATAATGTGACCTTCAGATCAGATATAATTACATGTTTGCGGTCACGCTGTAATTACAGTTGCCCATCTTTGCTCTTGATACTACTGCTCTGGGGCCTCGTTTATAAAACTGTGCGTAGGTAAGACCAGGTGACGTATGCTGAAACACAGGAAATGCATAAGCAAAAAAGCTTTCAGATTTATAAAACAGGGCACAAATCACAATAAACTCTAAAGTTGGTGCCTATAAAAGGTCAGGTGAATGATAGTGATGATTATTCACACACAGGAGAGTGCAATATGAGGTGCGCACATTCTCTCGCCAAGTTTGTTTTTTTATAAATCCCAAGGGTTGGTTACAAATGGCGTACGCTTTCTTTTGTACATATGCAGCGTTTATAAATGAGGGCCCGGGACATCTCCCTCATCAGTCTTTTACTACTCTTCCCAGCCAGCAGCTATTCCAACATTCTGTTCAAAAACGCACATTTGCATGCTTTTGTCAACATATTACACACAAATCCAACTACCCTCTGTCTCTTTCCCAGTCTACCCTGTCAACACTAAATAATGAATATCGATTGTAGCCCTCTATATTATGGTGACTTCAACATTAACAGACATCCCAAGACTGCAAGTTTACATGAGAATTTCTTGAAGTACTTCTTCTTTTTCTTCTTTTTATTTCATTTTTACATGGATCATCTAATTAACTTTTCCACAATCTTGGACATTCCCTGGATTTGGCATGCACCACTGGCACTTTATTGTACAAACAAAAAGTCATGACCTCACAATCTCAAATAAGATGCTAATAACAATGGATATTGTCATTCCAGAACCCATTCGAGTAATAGAATAGAAAATGTCCTTCATGACTATAACAAACGTATATCCTGAGGTTTTAAAGATGTGCTCCTCCCCCTCCCTACCAACCCAGCTGACCTGGTGACATTCACAATAACAGGCTTCACTGTCCAGGATTAGGTAAAGTCTATAAACCCTACTGCCATCTTCCTCAAACGTTTCAATGTTTCCACTGGGATGTCATGTGGACCAATAGCTTTCCCATTCTTCATCTTCCTCAATGCAGTCCTCACTTCATCTTCACTAGTTTATTTTTCATGCCAATCTGAAACTTTCACATCCTTCACCTTCTCAACATACTTTCCTGACAAGTCAGCGTAACCTTCCCGTTCCTTTTACCTTGCCAATGTCCTTTTCTAGAGTCCATCCTCTTATACAGTACAACCCAATCTATCACTTAGTGTTTGCTACCTTTTTCTTTTGTTTTGAGATACATTTGCTTCCTGTCTGTTTACTTTCTCTCTCTCTTCTTCTTTGTAATGCTCTCCTGCACCTTCTCATATTCCTCCACCAAGTATCTTTGTCCTGATCTAGAGCTTTTCAGTTTATCTCCTTCAAGATCATTACAGTTGTTCTCCAGCTTTCACTGACTCTTCAGTGTCCAATTTAAACCTTCCTCAACTCAACACAAAACTCTTGGTTACGATACTTCCACCAGTTATTTTTTGGTTCTGCTTTTGTTCTCCTACTAACTTTGATCTCCAGTCTTTCTGCAGATGACCCCATGTTGCTGCCTGGTTACACTTTGGCCTGTTACCACTTTGCTGTCCCTGCTGCGTAAGATGTAGTCAACCTGTGTGCACTTTGCTATACAGTTTTGTACGTGATTCTGTGTTTTTCACTTTTACTTAAGACTCACTTGGGAGGTTTATATTTCAGTACAATCCTGACCATTTACTCTCGTGTTGTTCTTCATGTTTGATGTTTCTTTTTCTCAACAGAAGTTACCAGGAATAGCTTACTGCAGGAAAAAGTGGGAGGAGGAAATTTCCTGCCAGGATAAAATTTTTTTAATTCTTTTCTATGATAAATCAGGTTTTGACACTTAACCTATAATTTTTGGTAGTGTATTTAACAAATATGATAAAATGTCTCAAATATCTTTGATCAAGGGTTCTCCACTGGTCTGCTATTTAAGGAACAATGTTTAAATAAACCATAAAAAGGGCATGGTTTCTTTGTATCATCTATAATTCAGAATAATATTCTATTGCAAAAAGCAAGACACTACTGGTGTAGTACCAAACCATTACTATTTTACTACTACTTATGTGCCTTTAATTCAAATTCCTTTCAGAAAACATGATTCAAAATTAACTTCTAGCTATCATTTGTTACTCATTAGTTCTGAAAAACATTATGATTTGATGAAGCTTGCTTGAAAATTATTTTAAAAATGAAATCACTTTTTTTCTCTCCTTAATCAGGTAAACAACTGATAAATGTATACCCACTGAAAGGTCATAGGCACAGTTTTAAATTCTGACTAATGATTTGAGGACCTCTGACAGCTGAAATTATTCTATTTTTTGAGGGTTTTTGGGTTCATTGTGTGGTTTAGAGAACTTGTAGCAAAATGTGTGAGATCACTGTAAACATAGGTTGTGAAGTGGATTAAGAAAAATAATGAAAAGCAATTTTTAGAGATGACAAAAAACTTGTAAATGGGTCAAATCCTTGGTAAACCAAATTTAATCTTTAATATTGTTATCAAATTACCTTCGTAAAACTCTATAATTAATTTTAGGAAATCTGCTTTCTCTGGAGTTAAGCTCTGCAAATGGATTTTAATATTCAGCATGAATTACAAGTGAAGCGAAACAGTCATATAAATCCACTCCTTAGGCAAACTATGCTTTACTGTATGGCAACCTCCCTGGTATAAATTCCAATGTCGATAAAACAGTTTGTGTTGGAGTAAAATGACCTAGTCCCTACTTGGCCATTTGGGGCTTCTCTTGATATATCAGTCACCTAAGGCTGTATTGTAGTTATTCTTGGCACAAAAATAGCTTAATCTACATCTAATGTGCATGCAAAATGTCACATTTCCTCTGTGCAGCCATGCCTCTGGGCCTCCAGGCTGGAAGTGGTCGCCGTCATGCCCACGCCCACGTGGTTCATTTCCTTCTATAGAACTACAGGGATCGCCCTCAGTCTTTTTCCCTGGGACACTCACATTGGCTGTTTCCTGTACCGCTCCCACTTGGGAGATAAACAGCATAACTTTGAGTCTTTTCAACACATTTTTGAGACACAAACACATGTTCACAACGGCATGGCTGAAGAGTTGCTCCCAACAAAGACACACTGAGACACCACTGCCTTGTCTCTTTCCTTTTCCTCCTTTTTTTAGCTTTACGTTTTGGTCAGGCCACCCGTCAGGCCAGCGCATTGTTGTATGCCTGCCTATGTAGATCATGTATCCATAAGATGGTTTGTCTTTTCTCCTGTAGTAAAGGAGCAATAATTACCAAAAAAAAACAGAAGTAAAAAATAAAAAAGACAATGAAGAGTAATCCTACTTAGTTAGATATACCCTACTGATGATGTGTTGTTACAATAATAATCCTTGTTGGTAAAGAAGTTCACAGTGACTAAAAACACTTGAACCACCATGAAAACACAAAAAAATCACAATGATCAGAGCCCATGATGACTAAAGTGCAAACATGCAAAAGTGTTTAAAAAAAAACTTAATGACTAATGAAAAGGTGATTACCAGTCACTCACAGGCAACACCACTCAATCCAGTGCCTCTTATTTACGTTCTGAATTGGAAAAAGCAAGTATTAACCATTTTGTTTTGTTTTTCATTTAAAATCAGACCACAATATGATCTGGAAATACCTCACATGCATGTTTTGTGGCCATAGCATGCACTTACACGCTATTTTTCACCGGAGTCGGTTAATTGAATGTCTAGCAAGTGTAGCAAATGGACGAACATGTTAAATTTCACTCATAATCTCAAGCAACTTCTCCTTGTTTAACAAACAGTGTTTTGGTGTGCAACCGCCTCCCAGGAACAGATGTCTAAAATCATGTGTCAAACCTCCGATTCTGAATTATCGTGACTAAACTTAGCTGAAAATGAAATCACTCACTTAACCCTCACATGTTTTTGGCCCATATCACACATTTTCAAATGGTAATTTGAAGCATCTGAATTTGACTCTGTTAATGACATTTTGCATGTTTGGTACGATTTCAGGCAGTTTGATGGCAAGTAAAGTCATCTAAACAGGGATAGACCATGAAATGGAAACAAAACACAAATGGCTAAATTGACGAGGAAATGGGTTTACTCTAAAATGGAGTTGATGAACTTTTGAAAAGAAAAAAAGGGTGTAGGTTGGTGGGTGTTGGAGCAGATGATGGCAGAGAACCTTTCATAATCACTGCTTTAAACCTGCAGTATGTAAGGGTTTTTTTTAATCATCATTTGGTCAAAAATCCATGATCATCTTTGAGCATATTGTAATCCAAAGTGTTCTGCGTATACAGTGAATCTATTCTCCTTCTCCTGGCACTGTAAATTAAGTTTATAAATCCAGGAACATGATGCTGGATGTCAGCCAATCAGAGATCTTTCTACAAACATGTGTGCTCCATGAGCTATTTTGGGCAATACTATTCTCTGCTCGAGTGAAGTCAGGCGCGTTCACGTACCATCGGTATTAAAAGTACAACGGCGAACGTCCCAGCAGAAGGCTCCATCGTTAGGTACAACAGTTACACAGCAAATCAAGCGGAAGAAGGCAAACTGATGTGGAGAAGCAACAGTCTAAGGCACAAACATTCTCAGGAGGAACTGACAGCTTTGCGTCCTCGCAGATGGCCTTTCCACGTGTGTGTCCTCTGTTGTTGACTTGGCTTCAGTCTCTGACCATTATTGTGTGTTTTTTAATGTTACCGGTGTTATCCAGCGGGAGGCTTCAGCGAGAACAGCGAGGAAGCGCTACATCACACCTTAAATATCAAATATCCACTGCCTGTTTTACCTGCCCCCTGTGATTTTATTGTGGATGATCTTAACAGTAAACTTCAGTCCAGCCCAGCTCCAATTAAAATAAAACAAATATTCACAAAACCTACACCCCCATGGAGAAATGAGGAATTGAATAAACTTAAAAGAAGATGCAGGGTGGCAGAGAGCAGGTGGAGAAAAAACAAAACAACATGAACCATCAAAAATAATGTCCACTAATGACAACCCCAAAGTTTTATTTTTAACTATTGACCTTTTACTCAACCTTGATTTTAACAGTCCACAGATCATCCCCTTTGCTCTGAAGTGGTCTGCAAACTGCTCACAAAGAGACTCAAAGATTGACACTAATAAAAGTAAGTAAGTAAGTAGTTTATTTATAAGCGCTTTTTGCAGATAAAATCACAAAGTGCTGTACAGAGTTGTGGCAAAAATACAAGTGCAACATTATAATAGAATAATAAAACATGGATGCATAAACATCTTAAGAGCAGCAACATTAAAGGATAATAAAAAATTAAAATCCAGTTAACTAAGACCTTTTCTGTAAAGTGTAGTCTTCAGCAGTTTCTTAAAAGTGTCCACACAGTTGAGCTCCCTGAGAGACTGGTGCAGGTTATTCCAGAGTCTGGGAGCTACAGCCTGGAACGCCAGGTCTCCTCTGGTCTTAAATTTAGTTTTTGGGGTCTTTAGGAGACCCTGACCTGAAGACAGAAGGCTTCGTCCTGAAGTATAGGGGCACAACAAGTCTGAGATATATTTAGGGGCCTGACTATGTAACGCTCAGAATGTAAGAACTAATATTTTGTACTCTATTCAAAACTTAACTGGAAGCCAGTGCAGAGTAGCAAGAATGGGGGTGATGTGGGATGTTCTAGAAGCACCAGTTAAAAGTCTGGCAGCAGCGTTCTGAACGATCTGGAGTCTGTTTAGGGTCGACTTATTAAAACAAGTAAAAACAGAATTACAATAGTCAATACGAGATGATATAAATGCGTGTATGACCAGTTCCAGATCTGATTTTGATAAAAGATGCCTCACTTTAGAGATATTTCTCAGGTGGTAAAAACAGTTTTTAGTCAATTGATGACAATTTCCCTCCAAAGACATGGACTGATCAAAAACAACCCCAAGGTTTCTGAGGCTGGTTTTAACAGATGAGCCCAGATCACCAAGGGAGTTTTTAATCAGAGGGATGTTTTTATCAGGAGCGATGATCAGAGTTTCTGTTTTGTTTGAATTTATCTGGAGATAATTTGATGACAACCAGTTTTTGATACAGGATATACAATCTAAGAACTCTGATAAAAAGTGAAACTCTGAGTCATTAAAGGAGCAGTACAAATGGATATCGTCAGCATAAAAATGATAAGACACATTTTTAAAACCACGGATCAACCGACCAAGAGGCATCAGATACAATAAAAACAAAACAGGGCCCAGAACAGAGCCCTGGGCTACTCCACATGACAGGTTGGACATATTGGACATAACATCATTAATAGCAACATTAAAAGTTCTTCCATTTATATAAGAGGTAAACCATTGGAGAACAGTACCAGAAAACCCCATCTCAGATTTGAGTCGATCAACCAGTATACTGTGATCTACAGTATCAAAGGCAGCTGTCAGATCAAGTAAAACTAAAACTGTGTAACGACCAGAGTCAGCAGCCATCATCACGTCACTAGAAACTTTCAGAAGAGCAGTTTCAGTGGAGTGGATTGATCTAAAACCAGATTGATATTTATCATAAATATCATGCTGTTCCATGTATAAGGTCAGCAACCACTTTCTCCATGAGTTTAGACATGAAGGGAAGCTTAGATATGGGCCGGTAGTTTATAGGCTACCCCGGATCAAGATTGGGTTTTTTAAGAATGGGATTTATTATCACATGTTTAAAAAAGCTGGGGACCGAGCCAGATATAAGTGAGAGGTTTATCAATTTTACCACCCAAGGACCAACAACATCAAAAAGATTTAAAAGCAGAGAAGTAGGAACAATGTCTACAGAGCTCGATGAGGGTTTCATCTTTCCTACTAAAACTTGAACATCCTGTAGGCTGACAGGAGTAAAGGAGGACCATGAGCTCACAGGGGCTGAGGCAGTGCAGAAGCTAACCAAGGGAGGAGTGATGCTAGCCCTGATGTCTTGTACTTTGTTTACAAAAAAGTTTAAAAAATTGTTACAGTCCTCCTGTGTGTGTACAGGCACATGGGACAGTGGTGGTGCAACAAGATTTTCAATAGTATTGAACAAGACCTTGGGGTTTCTCTTATTTTGCAAAACGAGATTAGTGAAATAAGCAGAGCGGGCACGCTTTATTATTTCATTTAGATACATTATCTTTTCTTTTAAATGGAGTCTATGCACCTCGAGTTGAGTGGTTTTCCACAACCATTCCACTTTCCGGCTGCTTCTCCTAATGCTAAAAATAGCTTAATTCATCCACGGACAAGGTTTCTTATTAGAGCAATATGTTATCTAATTGTAACATGGTTTTGTTAGAGTCTCTAAAAAACTTTCCACTAACAAAAGATAAAGTCCATACAGTTTTCACTAGTCTCTATTACGAAAAAAGTTGCTAAGAGCATTCACAAAAGATACCGGTAAGGGAGATTAAGTTTCGGTTTCGGTTCGTAAACAGAGCGTAGGATTCTACATACTGCAGCTTTAAGTCTGTTTAGTTCCCAGGTAGAACTTCTCTATCGAGCGCATTTCATAGATACTGAAAACATTGAGAATTTGAAGGCCAAGTCAAACCTTAACTAATTTTCCTCTAAAACCGTAGCTTATCTTGACCCTGCAGAAACCCCCTGTACATATTTTCCTAAAGAAAATAAGAATCATCCATCATTTTTACTTGTACATGCTATTTATGGTCAAAGACTATTATATTGGTAAGGGCTGTTTACTTCTTGAACTGTAAATGGATTGGAATAATTAATCGAGGAATACGGTATTTATTGGATGCCAAAACAAATCATGGTGGACAGGCGCTTCACCCAATCAGCTTCAAGCAACCTGTTGATGTCCCTCCCTGGTTCCGAAAGGATTCGTCAGACACAGACCCAGATCGATGTGGAAAACTCGAGTTAGAGGGAGGGCTACACATCAATCTGGCTGTAGCCAGGTTGATATTTGATGTAAAATCACACAAACTTCACACACCCAAGTCACTGTTTGATTTCTTTTTTCCAACAACTTTTTAAGGAAATAAATTATCTTGATGTTAACCTGATTCAGTGTTAGCAGCTACAAATCCCAAATGCTCTCTTACATGTCTGTGAATGGAAAACTTCAGTCATCATTGCACATGCACAAGTATTTAGAAGGTATTGTATCTGAGGAATCTATGGGAGATTTGAATCACAGTTAACTTTACCAATGGGCCCTGTAAGCCTGCCGTGCATCAGGTTGACAGCTTGCAGTGCCACTCAGGGATGTATCCATATAACAGCAGCAATAGATTACTGAGCACGAGCAGATAAAGATATCTGTCTTTCAGCTTGACAACTGTCGTGGTGATTCCTCCTGGCTCCTCAGCTGATAGCTCTCTCTTGGACTGTGTCTGGAGAATGTTCTTTAACAATTTAGCTTATCCTGCATCACCTTCCGCTGACCTTTGACCTTCAGTCCCCATCTGCTCTGGGGCTGCGTGGCCAAAAAGGAGGGTTAATAACAACGCTCTTTCTAGTCAAAGTGTAGGAAAAGTTTTTGCATGGAGCAGAGCCTCCTGACACTGAACCTTCTTCAAAACACACACACACACACACACACACACACACACACAC
>NC_041049.1:23079468-23166447 GCF_900634775.1 Gouania willdenowi | reverse complement strand
CTGAAGTATTCCTCCTCCCTTTGGAACGGTTATGCAAATTTCAACTCAAAACAAAACAGCATAAATTTAATTATAGCTTCAGCTGTTGCACAGAAAAACACCCTGTCCTAAGCCTATCACACACCCTATAATGGTGTGTCACACCCAGTCTCACAGCAAATTGTGTAATCACAACATTGTCCATGAGCAATATTGTAAGCATTTTACGTACGAACGCTCTTAAAACATAAGACGCGTCCAGTTTGCTTTTCTAAACAGACAAAGTAACAGGACGGTAGCACATTAGTTTTACAGCTGACAGTTAATATATACATATAAAGTACTGATGGACAAACTGACTGATGCAATAGGTTTAACCTGAATGAGTGTCCCCTAATTAGATTTTGTGTGTATGTGTTTTTAATGTCCCCAAAAGTACACACACACAACACACTGAATGTACAAATAATAGGTGAAGTCCCACCTTTCATTTCAATGGTTGCTATGGGCATTTGGGAAAAGAGTGGTTCCAGATGTGTGTAAATTTGTCATGCATAGCCAGGTATCTGTTCTTTAAGTATGTCACAATAGTGAGTTGTATTAACACTAGCATGCCCAAGGTTTTCTTACTCCTGTTGCCCTGCCCAGAGGCCGCCAAATGACACTCATTTGCAACTCAGTGGGCCACCTCTCTTATGTAAATAAAGCCTTTCGATCGGAATGTGCTGCTGGGCAAGTGACAAACTTTGGGGGTTGGTGTAAATGATGGCCAGTGTTGAGAAACCAGTTTCTCCCAGGTAGATGTTTGTTAATCCAAATAACATTATATGGAATTATTGGATAAGAATGGCCAAATTAATATGAGCCATGTGTGTTGTGATCAATTAATAAACCACATAAATAAAATTAGAAAAAGAAAAACAGTAATAAAGCAACCAAGCTCCTGTTTTCCTACTCCTGTATTGTCACTATTTTACCTTTATTGTTTTTGTGCTTATAAATCAAATGTATGTGTTGCTATTTATGGTAAAGCAAGATTTTCCGAGTGTGAAAAGGACTGTTTGAGTTTTCACTTTAAAAAGGTAAATTCGCGAGGTCCACCATTCACTACCTGGTCCATGATTATTTTATTAAGCTATTATTTTACAAATTTGAAGAAAGTGCACAAGATGCACAAATAATCAATGCTTCAACAGGGAAAAACAAAAACCCAGGCAGGCACATCACCATAGATGAGCAACTTTTTCCAACTAAGACTCGCTGCTGTTTCTTGCAATACATTGCAACGAAGCCGGACAAGTTTGGTATCAAGTTCTGGGTGGCATGTGACCTAAATCCAAGTATGTGTGCAAAATCATCCCATATCTTGGCAAAGACCCCAGTCGTCCACCTGGGGAGAGATTGTCTGAAAATGTGGTGATGAAGCTTATGGAACCGTTTATGGACGAAGGAAGAACTGTTACAACCGACAATTTTTTCACTTCATTGTCACTAGCACGTCGACTGCACAGCCGGAAGACCACCCTCCTTGGCACAGTCAATAAGATTCGCCGGGAGCTTCCGATTCAGGCTAAAAAGAATTTGGCCCGTGAGGAATTCAGCACACAAGTGTTTTTCAACCTCTGGTGCCACACTGACTGTTTATGTGCCCAAACGGAAGAAGACTGTCTGCCTCCTCAGTAGCGTGCACAGCGTGGTGGAGACTGAGGCTACTTCGGAAAAAAAAAGCCGAACACAGTCACCGACTACAACAGCATGAAATGTGGTGTGGACGTCATGGACCAGATGGTTCGAAAGTACAACTGTGCGTTCAGGAACACGGCGTTGGCCAGTCCGCTGTGTTTACAACATGATTGACATTGCAGCGCTGAACGCACATGTGCTTTATCAGGCATGCACTGGGGTCAAGGAGAGAAGGGTGGACTTCTTGCTGGAGCTTGCAAATGAGTTTGCCCGGTCTCATATGGCAGCCAAGGAGGTGAATGAGCAAAACCTTCAGCAAACAACCACCCACACCTGATGTGGGGAAAAGGGCATTGTGCCAGGTGGAGTGTTTACTGCAGGAAAAACCGTGCCACCAAGCGTTGTATGTATTGTGACAAGTTGGCACGTGGCAAATGCATAAAGGAGGTGTGGCAGTGCCAGAATTGTTCACAAAAATCTCTATTAATAAATTTCACCAAGAATGCAAACAAACTGTTTGCCGTCTCACTATTACTACCTACTACTTTCTGTGCAAAAGTTGAAATATAAGTTGCAACCTCTATGTAGCTGCTGTATGGGAAACACAAAGGAGATTACAAAAGGTCTTTGTGTCCTGGAACCTACCTAGCCACCCCCCCACCCTAGCTGAGGGGGGAGTAGTGGCCTCAGTAACATAACAATGGTCACAAGCTGAGTTGTTCACACCCGCCAAATGACACCAGCTTGGACTTTAAAGGTATAGGTGTCAAATGACACCACTCTGGTCATGCTAGTGTTAAGAGGCCTCTAACTCCTTTCCTGTCCCCTTTGTTGACAGAAAGAGACACCTGATATCAGTACACAGGTGGATGACAATGACAGTTTGAAGGTAGGGGCCTGTTTGAATTAATGATGCAATACTTTGTACAAATATGTTGGGTATATTTGGTCTGTTGGGTATTTAGTGAGTTCTATGAGTACTTATTTTGACATATTTGGTCTTTCATTGATCTTTAACACTAGAAGTCCCACAGAGGTGTCAAATGAACTTTTTACCTATAAAACCCAGAGAGGGGTCATTCGACCCAAAGGATTTGAGCTAACGCCTGTCCTCAGCTGCTTTTGTTATGTCAATGAGGCAGTTAGTGTCGCACCACAGGAGGGGCCCTGCATCCTGGGTTCAGGAAGAATTTCAGTTAATATATAGTTATATACAGTTGCATTGATATTTTAACTCTTTTTGGTTTTTTTTTTACATGTGTTAATGGACTATGTAAGAAATATATGTTTAAAATTCTCATAAGGTGGAGGCTTTAACCCTCTATGACACAGCAACCTTTTTTCCTGATTTTGTCATTTTTTGTATAACATCTACAATTTTTCTGGTTACTTTTTTTATTTTTAAATGCCAACTTTCCAACACAAGCTTCATTCAAAAAGAACACAAAAATTATTTATTTTTAATGACTGTGTGGTGGAAGCAGTCAGCTATTTATTCCCCACAGCACAAAAGACTGCATGAAAATAGGCTATTCCTATAGGTATGGAAATTATCCCAGCTCCTCCCTACCCCACCCCAACCTGTGAACATACTCTGAACACATTCTGAACATGCTATGATTTCATCAAACTTCATAAATTCTGATGCACATCAGTGTGTTGACCAGGTTGTGAAGGGATTGTGATAATAAAAAAAAATATATATATATAATTTTACACTATGGCCCTTATTATAGTTTATTGTTGAGAGGCACACCCAGGTTCTTGAAGTGCTCAGTAACAATGTCCGTACTGGATTTGTCTCAGGTCCCATTTACACTACACATTAAATCTGATGTTTTTGCCCTCAAGTGACTCTGTTTCTTTCAATGTTTGTAGTCTGTGTTTGTTCTCCCCCAGCATCAGGTAGAACGAGTTAATAAACGGGGCATTGTGACTTTAGCTTCCAGGGCACTTCCCCCTAACATTCCAGACTTCCATTGTTAGAGTCAGGCTCTCCCCCCTGCTGATTTCTCAGGTGATTCATTTACAAATGAATAGATGCAAATTGTAGCCATCAGAGTCGTCAGTTTGGTCCTAGAGTTCATTTGACCCTGCTCTGGGACTTCTGGGGGGATATAGAAATCCCTGGGACTTCTAGTGTTAATCTGAGCAGGGATGGCGCTACACTGGGGCTAGGGGGCGCTATAAACCCGTCAGGAATTTGTGTAGCCCCAGTTAAGCTCATTGAGCAGTTTATTTAATATTTTAAAACATTTTTATTATTAATTTATTGAGTTCAAAAACATTAAAAAGTTCCAGAGTAGCCATTCTGTTCCAATCAAATCCCTGCTTGTACCCCATTCAATGGGGCCCATTGGTTAACATATACAACAGTGTGTGCGTGTGTGATGGGGATTGGAGGGGGCGGAAGAGTCTTTTTTGCGCATCAATTTAGCGTTCACTAGCAGTCCAATGCAATGTTTGTGCAGAAACTTTCCATTCATTCCTGTAGCAATCAAAACATTTTGATTGTGCTCTTTTGTACCTCTTTATTTAGTTTATCATAAATCTTTTTTAATTATTATTATTTCATCACCTTTTAGTCTGGTTCTCATCATTTTTAAACACAGAGCATTCACAACTGGTTAAATACGAGGTAACCGTAAAATTGGCCCCGACACATATTTCTAATGTCCCCTTTTCAAGTTCAACAAAACTACTAACAAGACTGAAAAAAGGAAAAGTCTTACTGGCTGGGACACAGGAACATGAAGACAATACACCAACAAGGACACGGTGACTAAACACTCCTGTACACAGTGAGGGGGAGCTAATCAGAGGAATTGGACTCACCTGTGAAGTGTGAAACAGGAGGGAGCCTAATCAGTCAGACACACACAGACGTTATTGGGTAAATGAAATAATTTAATCTAATACACATTGTTTTTCTCCTCTCAGCTATCAGATCTGGGGTTTTTTTTTTTTTGCAAGATGATCTGGGTGTGACCATGGTGTCTATGGGGGTGACAAAGGCAAAAGTGTCGAAGCAAAACTGGCACATGTGCAGTTGCGGGGAGAGAACTAGCTGGGCTACCGCTACTAGCATAGCTAATGTGATGGCGAAGGATTTTCCAGTGTTATTATAGGCCCCTCACACTGATCACAGCGTGTTTTTTCTTCATCAGCAATTTGCTCCCATCTTAGAAGATTCATCCAACACTATTTTGAAGTCAACACGACAAATCGTCTTTCCGCTTGAGCTGTTAGCGTCAGACGCCACTAAAAGTGACTCCATCTAAGAACGCAAAGCATGGTGGGTATTTTTGACATTGATTCTTGTTTAGGGATGGACAGTCATCATGTGTATCAAATATGAGGCTGTTTGACCTTTTGTATATGACAGTTATAGCGTTTTTTCAAAATGGCGCCAGTCGAGAATGCAAGGTGTAACATAGTTAATAAGGTCTGGATTAAATCCAGCTAAATTGTGCAACAATGACACCTGCTGTCAGAGTTAAGCAACTGCAAAGTAGAAATCGCAAGGGATTCTGGGTAATCACAAGTGATTATGGTTAAACACAAGCGATTATGGGTAAACCCTTAGCAGCAACGAGGGATTTATCGAAGGTAACTGCCTGCTAATGCCTTTAAATTACAATTAAAGTGTTGTTAATGCACATACACAAGTAAAGATGGCTATATCTGGATAATGGTGATAACTTGCAACAGTATTTCCACCATGTTTTTAGTAAGTAAAAGCTCTATTTTGACCATTTAAAAGTATGCTAAAATATTGCAAGCTGACATTAGCATTTTACCATCTTCTAGGCTAGTGTATGTGCTGTAACGTTGAAGATTCATCTTTCTACTCTGTGTGTCATATTACAATGCAGGTATGTTGTGCTGTGCCATAAGTTAAGGAGTGTTGTTAAAAAAAACCCCATAAAAGTTTACTATTTCATGTAATTAGTCTTTTGATAATTTGTATAGTTTGTTATGTGTTGCAAGTTAAAGAAAGAAAAAAAAAAATGTACTTTTTTATACTGTTGATAAAAATACCCAAATTAACAGTCCAGCTATTTTGTTTGATATTTTTCTGTATATGTCTATGCTGTTTAAATTAAGAATGACAATATTACTTATTTATTTACATTCTGTCAATATGCCTCAGTTATTTATCCACTATACGATCATAGTATGTCACCATGTCCTGTAGCAATTATAAATATATTTATCTATTTCATGGGTAATCCCTGAACAGCAACTAGGGATTTACCGAAGGCTGGTGTATGTGCTGTAAGACAGAGTAGGAAGCGTCATCTTTCTACTCTGTGTGTCTTATTACAATGCAGATGTAATAAATGGCTGTTACAACCCACATGAGCGGCTCCAGAGACTGATTCACTGAAGGCAGCCTACTATTACATACTGTAGGTCACAAAGACATCATGGGTATTTTTTTTACACTGAGTCTTGTTTAGGGATGGACAGTCATCATGTGTATCAAATATGAGGCATGAGTTTAAACTTTGTATATTAGAATTATATGCATTTTTCTATGATGACGTGTACCATGAACTTTAACCCCTACTTATTATTTACTGGTAGGTCATACAGCTTTGGTGCAATGTAATAAAATACTCCACTTGAGATTAGCTTTTCAGAAATGTAAGCATCCAACTTGTACGATAAATATTCGCAGAGATATGGAAAAGTTTGTTTTTTGACATTTTAAAGCCAAAAGAGGTCGACTGCACATCCTTGACATTGCCCCTATGAGATGACATATGTATCATTAGTGCTGCATTAATAGCCTAGGAGGAGGTCCACGACAAAGGAATTGCGGAAAAGTTGCGGCAGAAACAGAATAACAACTCCTACGAGAACAATTGCCAAATACCATAATGCTGATTCTTACCTTAGCACAGGTTCACTGGCAGACGAAAAGTAAGTCTGACAAAAGCTCAGTGTCACCTCCTTTTTGACTACTGAAGTATTTCCTCCTCCCTTTGGAACAGTTATGCAAACCTCAAACAAAAGCATTATTTTATTCATAGCTTCAGCTGTTGCACAGAAAAACACCCTGTCCTAAGCCAATCACACACCCTATAATGGTGCGTCACACCCAGTCTCACTTGTCATTGAGCAATATTGTAAGCATTTTACGTACGAAGCTCTTAAAACTTAAGACGCGTCCAGTTTGCTTTTTTATTTTTTATTGCAAGACAAACAATACAAGTAGAAACAAAAAACCATAAAAAAACAACAACAAAAAAAGAACAAACAAAGTACAGGACGGTAGCATATTAGTTATACAACATACAGTTAATATATACATATAAAGCAAAAGGAGGATGGTGTGTGTGTGTATGTGTGTGTTTTTAATGTCCCCAAAAGTACTGATGGACAAACTGACTGATGCAATAGGTTTAACCTGAATGAGTGTCCCCTATTTAGATTTTGTGTGTATGTGTGTTTTGAATGTTCCCAAAAGTAGTTCAAAAACATTAAAAAGTTCCAGAGTAGCCGTTCTGTTCCAATCAAATGCCTGCTTGTACCCCATTCAATGGAGCCCATTGGTTAACATATACAACAATGCGTGCGTGTGATAGGGGATTGGAGGGGGCGGAAGAGTCTTTTTTGCACATCATTTTAGCGTTCACTAGCAGTCCAATGCAATGGATAATTAAGAAAAAAAAAAAGCAAAGATAGAGTATTCTCTGTGAGTGACATTACTTTAGTTTATTTTTTATTTTATTTTTTGAGCAGTTTTACAACATTCACATTAATCAGTTATAAAAGCTCAAGAAAGGAATAGGCTGAAGCTAGAAAGTGTATACGCCTACCCCGTAATCAATGTAATAAACATTTAGATTATCCGGTGATACAGCACAATTCGGTCTGTATCCAAGATAAGAAATCAGAACAGCATATTCGATTCAAGGTGGTTAGGACTCAGCCACATCCACTTAAGTATCACAATGAATATCACAATTTCCATGCTTTGTTTTTTTTTTTATGTTTGTTTCACACAATTTATGACGTCATTGAAAATAATCAGACTTTTCCACTCAAACAGTTACTCAGTACTCACAGTACTCAAGTAACATTTTCTTCAAGTGTTCCTTTTTTGACTTCCACTCGAGTAGCTGTCCAGGTCACCACCTTTCACTTCCACTCCAGTAAAATGACTTCAAAGTAACATTACTTCTACCTGAATAAATATCCTGGCTACTCTACTCACCTCTGTTTGATTCTGACACAAAGTTTTAAAATGGCATCAAGAACAACAAATGTACATATGTGTTTCTACTACTAATCCTCTTTGAGGTTGACATTACATAGACATCAGACAAAATTTCTTCCTCAGTTTCTCATTTACAAATTACTGATAAAAGAAAAGAAAAATGTCTGTACACTGGTGACCACATTCTATGATCAAGCAATGTAATAATATCCATAACCAGGTGCGTGTACAGCCTCTGCATCATGCGCCTGTTTACGCAGCAATAGGAGGATATGAAGTAAATTTTCCATAGGCAGACACACACACCGCTAGGTGCCTGTACCTGTCCGTGAATCATCTTTTACCATATTGCAAATACTTTCTCAACCATACACATACCTGTCAAGTTTTGGATTTGAAAATAAGGGAAATTTTCTGGCGCCCACTACGAGCCGTCCGACCCGCCCAACCATACTCCAGTATCCCTTATATTTTAAGATAGGTGTACAAGAAATCTAAAATACCCACTTGTCAACCACTTACTAAATACAATTAAGTGATTAGAGTCTGGTCGGTCCACCTTTATTAACATTAAAATGCTGTGAACATTCCTACTAGGGCTGGGCAATATGGACCAAAACTCATATCTCAATGTTTTCTCAAAATGGTGATAGACGATATAAATCTAGATCATTTTATTAAAAAAAGTCTGAGAAGAAATACAATTCTGGGTTGAATTTGCTGATGCTAAATGCCACACAGGTACATTTATTAACAAACAGCTGATCATTATGTGCACTCATTAATCATCTAACTGAGCTTTACATGTTGTTCTGAGAAGTAAAAGCAGCAACTCCTAAAACTAGTATTTTGTTTCATATGATATATGAAATATTATAGTTTTTTATATCGCCAAAATAGAAAACTCAATACATCTTGAATCTCAATATATCGCCCAGCTCTATTTCTTAAATTATAAAACAGCCTAAATAAATGGGTCTGAGTCCCTTTTAGAACCTTTTTTTTTTTTTTTTTTTTTCACTATTATCAATCAATCAAAATTTGTTTTTACAGTTTATTAACAATGTTAAGGATCTCAAACTCACTTACACCGGATAGAAAAATGGTCTTTGGAATTCTTTTTATAAGTGACTCATCCAATTCATCATTAGAATCAGAATCAGAATCTTTTGTCATTGTACAAAGTACAACAAAATTGCAAATGCCCCCACACAACATTCAAGTTCACTTAAATATTCAAGCCAGAACAGTTATCATAAAAAAATAAAAAATACAAATAAAAAAAAATTACTCGGCTTTGGAATCGTTTCTGCCAATTCTGATGCAATTCTGCAGCATATTTGAGTTTTCTTCATTATTAACAACAAAAAAATCTGGATAAGAATGTTTTTTTGGTTAGCTTTCAATAAGCTATTCAATATGCCCCAAATCCCTTTCATACTGCTTCTATTCTCATTTAATTTATTTGTGTAGTTATTTTTCTTGTTTATTCTTATAATATTTGTTAATTTGTTTTTATACGATTTGTAGCAATTTTCAGCTTCTTTTGTCTGTAGTTTTATACATTTTCTATAGAGATGATTTTTCTTTTTACATGCATTTACTAAGCCTTTAGTTAACCAGGGACATTCCATCAATTTCTTCCTTTGGTAGTATTGTTGCATGGGGCAATTTATGTTGTACAGTGAACAAAACCTCTTCGTACACACAATTCCAGTCTTGTTTAATAGGTCAGTTTGAAATTTATTTATTGCATCCTCTTATCTTAACTGCACATGAACAGGATTTTGATGAATATCTTTCTTTTAATAGTTATCTTAAATTGCAAAAACTGGTAAATGGTCAGATATCATTAATCCACTGGCTTTTATATAATCTATTTTGTTTGTAATAATATTGTCTATGAGTGTGGCACTATTTTCTGTAACACTACTGGGCCGAGTTATTAAATAGGCTCATAATGTACATCCTAATATATTCACAATCTCATCTGTTACTGTATGTTTATTAGGATTCATCAAATCAATGTTATAGTCACCACAAATTAATAGTGTTTTATTTATGTTTGAAAACAGTTTCTCTATCCATTTGGTGAATATTTCAATACTTGAGCATGGTGGTTTATACATGCAACTGATGATTATATATGTTTTTTTCACAATACATTTCAATTGTAGTACATCACTTAGTGTTAGTGACATACTTTCCACTTGTTTGTATTTCACTGATTTATGGACATATATTGCCATCCCACCATATGCCTTATTTTCTCCATTTACATAGTTCAGATTATAACCAAACTGAATGCCTTTATTTTCCTTAAACCATGTTTCTGAAATTGCTACAATACTATAAGGATGTTTAATTTGCTGCAAATATTCTTTTATATGATTGTAGTTTGCGTACATTCTTCTACTGTTGAAGTGTATGATTGACAAGGTCTCACCTGAATTGACCATATTATATTCCTCCTGTATTTTCAATTATTGTTATTGTTATGATATTGTTATGACAAAAGATCAAAAAGGCTCCAGGACCAGACGGAGTGTCTCCCTCCTGCCTGAAAGCCTGTGCTGAGCAGCTGGCCCCCATCTTCACACGGGTCTTCAATACATCACTGGAGCTGTGTGAAGTACCCTCCTGCTTCAAAAGCTCCAGCATCATCCCAGTCCCAAAGAAACCTGCCATCACAGGACTTAATGACTATCGACCCATTGCCCTGACGTCCGTAGTCATGAAGTCCCTTGAGAGGCTGGTATTGAGCCACCTGAAGGACATCACAGGACCCCTGCTGGACCCCCTGCAGTTTGCCTATCGGGCAAACAGGTCTGTCGAGGATGCAGTCAACATGGGACTGAACTACATCCTGCATCACCTCGACTCCCCAGGGACCTACGCTAGGATCCTGTTTGTGGATTTCAGCTCTGCGTTCAACACCATCATCCCGGACATCCTTCACCAGAAACTCACCCAGCTCACAGTGCCGGCCTCCACCTGTCAGTGGATCACCAACTTCCTGACTGACAGGAAGCAGCAAGTAAGGCTGGGAGGCATCACATCCAGCACCCGGTCACTCAGCACTGGCGCCCCTCAGGGGTGTGTTCTCTCCCCACTGCTATTCTCCCTCTACACCAATGACTGCACCTCAGGGGACCCCTCTGTGAAACTCCAGAAGTTTGCAGATGACACCACCGTCATCGGCCTCATCCAGGATGGGGACGAGTCTGCCTTCAGACGGGAGGTGGAACAGCTGGCTCTCTGGTGCAGTCAGAACCATCTGGAACTGAACCCGCTCAAGACTGTGGAGATGACAGTGGACTTCAGGAGAAATCCCCCCTCCACTCACCCCCTTACCATTCTGAATAGCAAAGTGGCTACCGTGGACTCTTTCAGGTTTCTGGGATCCACAATCTCACAGGACCTGAAGTGGACCTCCCACATAGACACAACCAGGAAAAAGGCACAGCAGAGGATGTACTTCCTGCATCAGCTGAGGAAGTTCAACCTGCCCCAGGAGCTGCTGATCATGTTCTACACCTCCATCATTCAGTCTGTTCTGTGCACCTCCATCACTGTCTGGTTTGGATCTACAACCAAACTAGACAGACACAGACTACAAAGGATAATCAGGACTGCAGAAAAGATCATTGGTGTTGATCTGCCCTCCATCCAAGACCTATACCTGTCCAGGGTCAGGAAATGTGCAGGTAACATCACTGCAGACCCCTCCCACCCTGCACACAATCTGTTTAAACTCCTCCCCTCCGGCAGACGCTACAGATCACTGTACGCCAAAACTACCCGCCATAAAAACAGTTTCTTCCCCAGGCTGTCATTCTGATCAACACTAAACAGTCAAAGAGTGTCAGACCTGTTTCTGTTACTGTGAAATAACCTGGAACTAAACATATCAACCCTGGAACAACCTGTCACTGTGAAATGTTCATGGACATAATTTTTTCATTTAAATGTTCACCTATTTGCACTACTCATCAATGCACGACTGCACTATTATCTTATTATTATTATTATTGTATTTTTATTTTATTTCATTATTATTATTATTATTATTATTATTATTATTATTATTATTATTATTATTATTATTTGCACATATTAGTCTAACTACTCTTATATTTATGTTTATACTTCTTTTTTCATTTATTTTTCTTTATTTTATTTATTTTTCTTTATTCTAGTTGATTGTTATTATTTAATGTTACACTACCTGAGAGAGCACAGGTCACCAAAAGAAATTCCTCGTGTGTATTCATTCACCCCTGGCCAATAAAGTTGATTCTGATTCTGATTCTGAAGTGAAAAAAACATATTATCAGGGTCCATTTCAAAGTCTGGATCATGTTCATTGAGATTGGCTCTGTCAATTGACCCGAGCTCAAGGTACTACTTGTCAATAATCCTTGTATTCCTTATAGATTCTCAGTCAAATTTATTCAGCTCCTTACTACCAAAACCTTTGCCTGCTTGGGGGCTCCATTAAGCTTGATAAAAACCTTACAGTTACTCACCCAAGTGCGTTGGATTTTATTTTGCTTCCTTAGGTAACTGGCTTTGCGAGCAATTTCTGCATTCTTCTTTGTTAAATGATCATTTAGATACACATTTATTCCTTTCAATTTATTTCCTTGTTTTAGCAACGCAATCTTCTTTTTCCGCTTGATAAATCTCATGATTACAGCTGGCACGTCATTATCTCTCCTCCTGGGGAGCGGGTGACAGCCCTCAATGTCATCTAGTTCCGCGATTGTCTTATCTTTTTCTACGTTTTGTATTCTCTACGTTTTGTATTTTCAGCTGTTTAACACTAGAAGTCCCACAGAGGGATCAAATGAACTTTTTACCTATAAAACCCAGAGAGGGGTCATTCGACCCAAAGGATTTGAGCTAAGGCCTGTCCTCAGCTGCTTTTGTTATGTCAATGAGGCAGTAAGTGTCGCACCACAGGAGGTGCCCTGCATCCTGGGTTCAGGAAGAATTTCAGTTAATATATAGTTATATACAGTTGCATTGATATTTTAACTCTTTTTGGGTTTTTTTTACATGTGTTAATGGACTATGTAAGAAATATATATTTAAAATTCTCATAAGGTGGAGGCTTTAACCCTCTATGACACAGCAACCTTTTTTCCTGATTTTGTCATTTTTTTTGTATAACATCTACAATTTTTCTGGTTACTTTTTTTTCTTGAGTGGTAACTCTTCTGGGCGCACGGTGGCTTAGTGGTTAGCACGTCTGCCTCACAGCAAGAAGGTCCTGGGTTCAAGCCCTGGGGTGGACACTTGGGTCCTTTCTGTGTGGAGTTTGCATGTTCTCCCCGTGCTGCGTGGGTTTCCTCCGGGTACTCCGGCTTCCTCCCACAATCCAAAAACATGACTGTAAGGTTGACTGGAGTCTCTAAATTGCCCATAGGAGTGAATGAGAGAGTGAATGGTTGTCTGTGTCTCTGTTGCCCTGTGATGGACTGGCGCCCTGTCCAGGGTGTACCCCCGCCAAGCGCCCTATGAGAGCCGGAGATTGGCACCGGCAGACCCCCGCGACCCTGTCAAAACAGGAATAAGCGGGTAAGAAAATGGATGGATGGATGGTAACTCTTCTCTGCATTTTGAGTAGAATAAGTGTGGAGTGTCGACGGTGAAAGCAGTCAGCTATTTATTCCCCACAGCACAAAAGGCTGCATGAAAATAGGCTATTCCTATAGGTATGGAAATTATCCCAGCTCCTCCCTACCCCACCCCAACCTGTGAACATACTCTGAACACATTCTGAACATGCTATGATTTCATCAAAGTTCATAAATTCTGATGCACATCAGTGTCTTGACCAGGTTGTGAAGGGATTGTGATAATAAAAAAAATATATATATATAATTTTACACTATGGCCCTTATTATACAGTTTATTGTTGAGAGGCACACCCAGGTTCTTGAAGTGCTCAGTAACAATGTCCTTACTGGATTTGTCTCAGGCCCCATTTACACTACACATTAAATCTGATGTTTTTTTGCCCTCAAGTGACTCTGTTTCTTTCAATGTTTGTAGTCTGTGTTTGTTCTCCCCCAGCATCAGGCAGAACGAGTTAATAAATGGGGCATTGTGACTTTAGCTTCCAGGGCACTTCCCCCTAACATTCCAGACTTCCATTGTTAGAGTCAGGCTCTCCCCCCTGCTGATTTCTCAGGTGATTCATTTACAAATGAATAGATGCAAATTGTAGCCATCAGAGTCGTCAGTTTGATCCTAGAGTTCATTCGACCCTGCTCTGGGACTTCTGGGGGGATATAGAAATCCCTGGGACTTCTAGTATTAACCTCCTCCATCAACTCGAAGAGTGACGGCTGGGTTTCTTCTTGGCGGTGGCATATTAGCTGGATAGCTTGGCAATCTGCGACTCCGAGGCTTCCTTTTTTCCTTCACGGAGCGCTAAATTTAGATCTCCAGTTCAGGTCTGCGATCCTTCATTCACCACCAATAACCAAACCAGCACGTATAAATCCACTTTTGCTTCAAAAAACACGATGACAACCGCACAGAAAATGGAGGATTCAAACACAGCGTGCACCGTTACCGGTACCGGACACGTAAATTTGTTGCATCTTGACTGAAAGCAAATAAAGTCATATGCTCTCTCACATAGATACAATAAATTACTCATCTTTCCTTTTCTAGCAGAAAGCAGCACCTGAAGTTATCAAGAAGGTTGTTTGTGACAGTGGCAAATTCCAGGTAGGGGCCTTTAAAAAAATAACATAATTATTTGGTCTTACAATTGTTTTCTGCAATTTTCAAGTTGTGTTTAACAAGTTGCTGTGTTAATAAAATAGTTTTCACAGTCTCAATTGGCTAAAATGAGACAGCACCACGAAAAATGCTGGCAACGTCACAAAATTGCAGAGAAGTGGCAAAATGCCTAGAAGCAACAACACACAATGATTTTGTTAAAGCGTGCACAACTCGTTCAACAACAAACAAAACTGGATAAGCTAGTGAGTAGTATTCTGAAGAGGTCACCGAAGTTTCTTTGCCTTTTTTTGTTTATATTGTATATCCATTATACTACATGTGAAAACCAAATTTACGATTCTACATCTCCTTGCTTAGTGCTGATTTATGTAAAAAATTCCAAAAGTTCCTTTGTTTTGGATGTGTTCAGGAGCAGGTTATTGTCTCTATACCACACAGTCAGCTGTTCCAGAGCCAAGCAAACCAACGAAAGTGTTTTCAACAGGAAGCACTCAGCGAAGCCGCTTCCGGTGACGAGGTATGACTCAAGACAGATATAAAAAAATTATGGACACAGACTTGAATCATTCAGGCTTCAAACCATAATTCACGATTGTTCATAGTGAGAACGCCACACGGAGAGGTGACGAGAAACCATAGACACTTGCAGCTTGTCAACAACGAACAAACAGCGGCTCGGCTGGAGAAACGTTCGCCTCTGCAGGACAGCAGCAATATCACTCTGGGTGGCAGGAGTCCTGTACCTGTTGACACAGGACTGCCGATGTGACATCATCACCCAGTGTTGTCACAACACATTCAGGGCATGTTAAGTTAACTTTTTAGTTAGGAGGCAACGCGGGGTTGAATAATCCCCTAGCTATTCTATCAGAGCGTGGTAGTCCACCCACTACCCTGTATATCATATTTTGTGGAGTTATAATCTGTTACTGTTAAAGTTATGTAATGAGACATGATGCTAAGTTCTAGAAGCATGTTTAACTGACATTGTTAACTCAGTGCCATTGACGGGATAACTAGTAATTTGCGTTTTTTTCACGGGGATTACTAGAAAACACCCTGGCGGAGATCCCTCATCAATATCTAAGCTGTGGGGTGTTGTAGTGACCAACGGTGCCCTGAAGATGGCAGCAGTGCACCTTTAGATGAGAGATTAGCCACTGATGCTACCCAGCAAAGGAGGAAGAAGCAGGAGCGTGTGAGAATATTGCGCTACGGAGTGATATTGTGAAGTATACAGCAGCTCACAGCTCCACATACTAACTCAGAATATGTGTGGACATGAGTAGATTATTGATAATGTTGCGATAGTGAGATAAAACTATCAACTAACTGGGCTAAACAGGTCATCACTGCGTGTCGGGAGGGGGGGATAAAATACTCCCAGTCTGTGAGCCAGATAGCAAAATAATAGGTGACATGTAGGAGGTAGCAGCGCACCTTTGGATGAGAGATCATCCATGCTCAGTAGAGCTAAGAGGGAGAGGAGGAAAGGCATTTACGAGACAGAAAATGGCGTTACGTACAAGAGTTGACATCCCCAGCAGCGCACACTCGACCAGAGCATGTGTGGAACTCATGGATAGTGTGGCGATGGTGAGATAAAACAATAATAAAAAAACGGAGGAAGGAAGAGGAAGTTGTGTGTGTGCAGACTGACGGGAGAGAAACTTGGAGGAATGCCAAAATACAGTAAGAAATTCATTCAACTCTGACCCATATAGCAAAATAATAATAATTTTGCAATCAAAAGCCCAGTCTCAGTGTTTTTTTTTTGTTTTTTTTATATATATATATATATATATATATAAGGAAACAATGTCCAGATGTTAGAGTTGTCACTAAAGCAAAAAAAAAAAAAGCTTTAAAGTCACTGGCAGGGTTTTTAGAAAAAAGCTGTTTTCTCAGCTTTTTGCTCTGAAACTGAAGATTTGTGTAAAACTTGCTCTATTCAACGGCTGATTACAAAAAAACGAAACGAGCCAGAAACAACTTTTTTTTTTTTTTGATGAAAGTAGAGGCTTCAATCTTTCAGATTTCAGATAGTCATAGTAGAAAATATCCTGTGGGCCTTTATAATCAGTCAAAATGCTCAAAAACAGCTGGCACTGAGGGGGGTAGAAAATCTGAAAATGGCTGGCACTGAATGAGTTAAGTTAGTGAATCTAAAGCATGTTGTTTAATGCTCCCATTGAATTAAGGGGGAGATGTGGCGTGAGCCTATTGACGTGTATAACAGCTACAGGTGTTGCAGCCAATTGATCATCAGTTTTGTGCAATGATCATGTGATTTTAATTACAATTATTTTTATTAATATAAAACTGTATTTGTAGGCGTGCGCACGTCACCCTGGGGCATCAGTATCATTTTTTCCTCCTTCGGCTCATTCCACCTAGAATGTTTTAAAGACTTTATATAACATACTGACACATTGGATGTATTGACACAAGTACTTACCTCATCGAATTGATATCCTTAACATTTATTTTATTAAATTTATCCAGGTGACCCACACCATGTCTTGTTCTCATGCATGTTATTTTGAAATGGTGTTCTTTAATAATAATAATAAAAAATAACCTAGTTGTATCTTTATACAGGTCTATTTTTTTTTAATTGCATATAAGAGATGCCCCCCCCCCCAAAAAAAAAAAAAACTAAAAAAAAAAAATAAGGAACGTTATCTCTGAGTACATTTTAAGTAATCTACTTTTTACTTTTACTGAAGTAGATTTTTCCACCCCTAATTATTGGCCTGTCTCTCCAGGAATGTCTATAAACAATACAAAGTGGCAGCAACAGCCGCCAAAACTGAAAATCCGAGGCACTCTTGAGGTGTAAAAATTCCGTATTTCATACAGGGATGTCATGTCGACGCATTGAGTCAACTCAGACTCTTCATCAGGACATGATTAAAGCAAGTAAAAACAAGTGCTTATGTGCTGTGCAAGAGAGATCATGTGACAAAAAAAGACATTGAAAAGCATAGATAGACAAGCCAGCATTAAACAACAAAGATATTGTTCAGAGCTAAAGATTGGCATCCATTTCATAATACTAACTTCTTAACAGAGGAAAAAAAAACAAAAAAAAAACGTGATGTTAACTTTACTACTAATAAATGGTACAGAAATATACCAGCACCAACATGTTTTTTAAATCTATAGTTAAAATTTCCGTACCAACAATAATAAATTACTTCTAGTTATGCATTTTTGGGCAAGTGTATGATATAAGAACAATAATCATATTTGTGATGATTGGAGGTGGTGGGTGAATATCATGAGGTAGGGAATGAGCTAGTGTCATCTCCCAGGCATCCACAAGGTGAACATTCATGCCCTGAAACACCGCTTTGAGTGCCTTGTTGCACTGAAGTGAGTACCAGTTACTGTTGAAAACTGAGATCGATAATGACAGAGCTCTTGGGTTTCCACCTCTTATCACTACCAGAGTATCTGGAGCTCTTGTTAACAATCTCAGCACTGCCCTGCGGATGCTCAATAGTCGCCAGATGTAAATTTCCAAGGGAAAATTCCCAAAGTGTGCCCAGACGCTAAGAGCTACGACAGTGTTGGAACCTCCCATTATACTATCAAGTTCGTTGGCAATGTAATGTAACTGACTAGTTGTGATTGATATGTATTGAAGAGGAGGTCCATGACAGTCGTATGTGACAAGGATTCTGTTGTTATGGTCCAGGGACAACAATGGACTCGTCCTTGTACCGGTTGTCTTTTGAGTCTGAAGGTTAAACTCCTTGAGATCGAGAAGCAATAAAGGGAGATAAAAAAGAGTTAAATATAAATACTATATGAGCAGGTTTTAGAAAGGTGTAATTACCTCCTATTTTTGTGAGGTAATCAAACCACTGCCTCACAGTAGAGTCTCCATACAGGTGGACCATCTTCCCTCTCAGACACTGAGTGATGGATGCAGTGTCAAATTGGTAAATTTGTTTACTGCCAAGCGATTCCCACACACCTTTGTAATAGAAGCCAGATGGTCTGAAAATGCTGTTGCTGTTGTTGTCAGTTGGTTGATCTGGTAAAGGATTTAAAAATGAAGACTGAACATCAAACCACTAAGTTTGTATTCAATATGGCCAGCAACCCAGACAGTCTACAAAAAAAAAGATCTGAGCAAAGTTTCTCTTTAGCCTTTGGCTAAAATTATGCTACGGTCCCCTTCTAGGAGGTTAGTCACAGGTTTGAAGGGCAAAGTCAAAACATTCTGATGGATAAAAACATGTTTACTAAAACAAAGTCCCTAAAAAGTAGCATCTGAAACAACTCAAAGAAACAAAAAGGGCCTGAGACCCTGGGGAAAAACTTAACAAAAGTAGGAAGGACACTGGGCCAACTCCATACAGTAACGTTGCACCCAGCGTCCTAGGCAGGGCTAACAAGTGAGTAGTTCGTGGACCACCAATGGGACATTGAACCCATGATCACTGCACTGAGATAATTTTACGAGCAAATGCACCATCTAGTGTGGTGTAATATGATGGAAGACTTGAGTAGTTCATCTTTGGCCAATAAATATCAACTTATACTCTCATGCTACTAAGTAAGTGACACCTCAGGTTTTAAAACATTTAGTTTTAAGAAAATTGTCACTGAGTCTATTCTGCCACTAATACATTAAGAGTTAATACTGTATTTGTTGTACCTTTACTTTTTTGATACACAGTGACACTTGAAGATCCAGAAGACTGAACAGGAACTTTCAAGTTGATTTTTCTGTAACAAAACACGAAATGACATTTGTTTCACACATCACAAGCACAAATTTGGTTGTAGTTTGAAAAATTTTAAGCATGTACACCTACACCATAAAAAGTTTATGGTGTAGGTAGAAGGGGAGAAGGTAATCACCCTTGGAATGTTGGATCCTGGTATCACAGCTCAGATTTTTGGGCTTCAGACAGAACCAGGGCTCACCTGTGCAGACATCAGTGAAGTTGCACACTGGCTGCACTGTAGGTTGTAAGCATATGTTGCATACTGTACTTTCAGCAACTGAGCCTAAACGAAAGACACTTTTGAAGGAAACTCTGTCAGGATTCTCCCGATTCAGCCTTTTCAGCCCTGTGACAGCCTCGCTGGAATGAACCAGAATCACCTTAAAAAAGAAATATTTTGATCTGAAACAGTTTACATGGTCCAGTTTAGTATAAGATTGAAAAATTGACATTGAAACTAATAGCAGATTACATAGATGTTAAAAGAATGTCTTACTTAAAGTTGCAGTATGTAGAATTGTGAGACTTGTATAAACTCAACCACGCTCCCCCTCCTTGTTTCAAATTCACCGGCATAAATCGTGAACGCGCAAAACTATGAGGCACTTAGGGACTTTTTTTTTCTCAAGAGACTATTGACAAATGTAGGGATTTTACCTTGAGTTATTCCCAACATTCCCAGCTGCAGGTCAGAACAGACCCATTCTGCATCCAGACGGAAAATGGATTGTCCATGTTCTCTCAACCTTGAATATGCTTCTCATATTTTACACAATTTCAACGTCTGTTACCACTCTCACTCTGACACTCGTATGTACTTTGAGTCTGCGCAAACCTCCGTGGAGTCCGTTCTGCCGGAGTGTGTTTGGAACTTTAAACTGTTGCTTCACCACGTCGGTCTCGCTTTTTCAGTTTGCTTTGCTGTGTAACCATTGTGTCTTACGCTGAGATGTGGACTTTTCCTGCTGGGACGTCTGCCATTGCACTTTTACTAGAGATACAATGTGAACGCTCATCGACTTTAGTCGGCCAGTCAATAGCAACGCCCCAAAACAGCTCATCTGTTGTCATGTCATGCTCCTGGATTTCTAAAGGTCCAATACAGAGCCAGGAGAAGGAGCAGAGGTCCAGTGTCCTCCCAGAAATATTTAAATTACAATATGGTGAAAGGTTATTATTGAATTTTGACCAAATAACACCAAAATAAGTACATATTGCAGCTTTGAAATATTATAAAAAAAACATTTAGAGAAAAAGTTTGTCAATAAAGTAATTCCTCTATTATAAAAAATTCCTTTGCAAACATGCTCAGAATAAAACATATTGATCAAAGGCTCATTTAAACACAAACAGCACCACAGTTAGTGCGGTAACTGATTGTATTACCTCAACATCAGCTTGTCCTTCCCAGACTAAAAGGAAGACAGCGGTGTAGCTGCCATTGAGATGATCAATCACCTGCCCGCTCACACCTGCTTGCAGATTTTGATTCTTTAGCGAAGCGACTAAAAAGTCTCCTCCTGAGGTCTTGGGATGACAGTTGTAGTCCTTCATTATGATGCTGACCTCCAGCTGATCCCCTATGTACCACTGTCCTCCCCCCATCTTTGGGAGAATAGTGAACTTGCTGCATTTTGGATTACTGCTATTTTTCAAAGAGGTCATGGATGAAGTTTTTGGCCATGCAATAGATTTAAGAATGTTTTCTTCTTCAAGAGCCTCTTCAGGAGAGATTGGTTGAAATGCACAAAAGCTCTGGTGGACGGTGGGAGCTTGTGGGATGAAGGCGGGGTCAGCAATCCTCTGAAACTGAAAGCAGAGGGACACTATATTGAAGATATGCATATTAGAAATTTAGAAATAGTCTTAATGAGAAACTTTATCATGACAATCACTTGTTTTGTCCAACCGCTGTGTCGCATTGTGTCACAAACAAGTCAGATCAAGTCAAAGGAGATACAAGGCAATAGAACAGGTACTAAAAATGCGTCTGCTCCCTGGGAGTTTTACAGCGTTGGTGCCCACTCCTCCTCAGGGAGGGGTTAAATGCAGAGAATACATTTGTAGCTTTACATATACACTATGACAAAAAAGTATAGATATATTCCTTTTCACTAGAACGGCAGGTTACACATATCACTGCGCCAATGCATGGAACCACAAGATGCGCTGGAAACCACATGAGCGGAGTGCACCTCCGCACTTCCTGGAGGGGGCGGTTCAGATGTTGTTTTTTTGAAGAGGGCAGAGAAGCAGCTGTAGGTGGCTATGAATAATGGGTTATATGAATGAGAATATGAATTATGATTATTAATATGACTTTAAAAAGCCCGGGTGCTCTCTCTTCGACAGAGGAAAATATATCTAAGTTTTAGACTAAACCCAATTATATAAACCAGGGAGGCGGATTGTAACAGCCAACTCTACACTTTAATACGCACAGTTTTAATAATTCAAAGGAATCAAAGATTGCAATTCAACTTTTTTCATAATTCTATAATAAACAAAAGCAATGTGGTTATTAAATTGTGATAAAATGCAGTTCTAAGCTAGTCCGTGTATCATTCGTTCGTTCGTTTTTCATTATGTAACAAAAACATGAAAAATGAAAAAAAAAAAAACACATTATTTCATATTTGTTTCCAAAACAAAAATGAAAAAAAAAAAAAAACAGAAAACGCCTTGTTTTTCAAATTCAAGCTCTTTTGCTTCGGTACAGAAAACGAAAAATAGAAAACGAAATCCTTTATTCATTTTCTCCATTACCGATTTGCCAAAGTACGTGACCCGGAAGTGAAGCGTTACATAATCCGAGATATCTTTAGCCCTGCCACACTTAGGATTCTCTAAATCCTCCAAAATGTCCGCGAGGAGGTTCTGTGCCCAACACCAGCTAAAGCGAAAAGGACACGTTTCGGATGCACTGTTGGAAGCAGCAATTTTGTCATGCCGAACGGCCATTAGCATAGCCGTTAGCGTCAGATGAGAGTACACTTCTTCAAATGACTAATCCTCCGTTAATGCTCGTTCAATCGGGCTGTAATTTGACATGTACATTCTATAAGCGGATGTCAAGAGCGCCTCAGAGACTTTTTTTAATTTATTGGAACATAGTTGTGTGATATATTGTTTCAAAGGCAATCCAACATAAAATACAATTTTATGTCACACAATTTCATTTGTTTTACTCGGTGGAACCGTGTCATTTCACTGAATTCTCAGGAAGGTGGTACGTGCTATTGGGCGCGGAGACGTTCCGCAGGCCCGGCTGTAGTTCATCAGAACTTCCTTGCATAGATCAATACAATATTGTTTTCTTTTGTGATTTTCAGTCATAGTTAAAGTTTCTTTGTTTTCAGTAGAAGCTTACCACTGGGGGAGGAACGAGAGGGAGAACTGGGGTTTCTCCCAAAGTTCAGAGGACAGTTATCACCACAGGGGTCAAAGATCAAAGTTTGAAGTCTTGTGAATCTAAACATCAGAGCAAAAGTTTCTCTTTGGTCTTAGATGAGGTCAGTGATAACAGGGAACAAACTCATCTGGTTGTTTTGCTCTTTGTTTAGAGGGGGTAATAAAAAGGGGTTTGAAACTCAGGAATGCTCTTCAAAGTTACTGAAAACAAATCCTATAGTAGCCTGTGATAAGAAAATAGGTTCGCTGGTAGATCCTGTTTAGAAAGGGGGGTCGATGATTTAGTTTGTAAGGTGACTCAGAGAGTAGGGTTATTGAGGATTTGTCAGAGATCCAGGAAGGAACCCCAATAATACTTTGGGGGTGTTTTTGAGAAGGAATTAACATTGTAACAAGGTTAAAAGCTCAAAAAAGTTGATTTGCATGATATTGGACCTTTAAAAAATGAGCAATTTCTAATGTTCATAATGCAGGATATTACTGATCACTAAATCAAAATTACTTATATTAGCAGAAATCATAGCTTTTCAAAGAACTCAAATAGTATTCAAACACAACATAAACTTCTCCCAGAAACTATTTAGTGAAAATTACGAGACCTAAAATTTACTAGACGATTAAATTTTAGGTCGGTCTATGCACGGACAACAAAAAAATCTTTAGTTCGTCAGCAAGTGGTACAAGGCTGTGGAACAGTTTGTGTGTGGAATATTTGTTAATATATATGTACTGTATATATGTTATAATAGAGCTGAAGTAAAAGGACGACAGCGGAAAAGACGGTATAAACCATGTTTACCATCTGTTATTATGGGGAACGGAAGATCTCTCTCCAACAAGATGGAAGAGCTAACGGCACTAACTCGGTTGCAGAGGAATTACAGAGCTGCTGGAGCAGAGCAATACCAGAGATATTTGGAGAGGACTGAGGAACATTTATGGGCATGGAAATGGGGCTGGGAAAAATTAAGCCACTCGTGACAAGGACCGGGCAGATGAACACAAAATCATCTCAGTGCGCTTAGCAAAATATTGTAAGAAAGTCCATAGTAAGAAAAAGAACCCAACAAGATCCACATGAACAAGCATTTAGCGAGAGTGGGAAGAAAAAACTCCCTCTATTTTATAGGAATAAATCTCCAGCGGAACCAGGTTCAGAGGTGGCAGCCATCTGCTTCGACTGGTTGGGGTTATTGAACAGAAGGGCAAATAGGATAGGATTGAAGGATAGTCTATCCAAGAAGGATAGACTATAGGATAGAGGGATAGTCCATCTGAGTGTCCCAGACTAGTGTCCCAGACTCGTTGAACCATGAACCATTGATCAGTTCATCCAAGTGTCCCAGACTAGTTGAGCTGCAAACCATCGATCAGGAACCACCAGCTCCAACATCAAGACACCTGAAACAGAAAAGAGAGTCCTCGGAGGGCGAGGAGAAGACACAGACTACAGGAAAAATATGATACACAAGTGGTTAGGTTAATATTAATATTAAACGTCTTGCGGCCTCCGCCATTTTCTAAAATGCTACCACTACAGACGAGATTTGTCTTGTACTGGGCGCACGTAGTGATCTCAGGGATCACTACAGAGGGGACCTTGTCTGCTTTAAATTATTGCATTTATACGGTACGCTTTTGTAAATAAGTGAGGTTTTGAATGTAATAGTCTTTTGCAATAGTCTGAGGTGCTGACCATTGTGTGTAATGGTCTGTGATTGTGACCAAAACAACGAGACCAAGTCCGTTTTAGATTGTTGCTATTATACTGGATACGCTTTAGCACATAAGTAGGTTTTGAGTTTACTTTTGAAGGTGGAGAGAGGAGCAGCCTCCCATACTAAGACTAGGAGCTGGTTCCATAGGCGAGGAGCCTGGTAGCTACAAGCTCTGCCTCCTGTTCTACTTCTGGACACTTTAGGAACTTCAAGAAAATCAACAGACTGAGAGCGGAGTGTTCTGCCTGGCCGATAGGGCACTAAAAAGGTTTTTAAGATATGCAGGAGCTTGATCACGTAGAGCTTTGTATGCTAACAGGATGATTTTAAACTCTATTCTAGATTTTACAGGAAGCCAATGAAGGGAAGCCAACACTGGAGAAATATGCTCGCTCCAGTTACCTGTTAGCATTCTAGCTGCAGCATTCTGAATTAACTGGATATTTTTTAGTGAGTTATTAGGGCATCCTTACAGTAGGGAGTTTAAATAATCTAATTGAGATGTAACAAATGCATGGATTAGTTTTTTAACATCACTTTGGTTCAAGATATTCCTGATTTTTGAGATATTATGGAGGTGGAAGAAGGCTGTCCTTGTGATATGAGAGTTAAAAGATAGTCAGTAAAAAATTAACAACTAGATTTTTTACTGTGGTGCTGGGTGACAGAGTAATGCCATCCAGAGACACTATTTGCTCTGATAATTTCTCTCTGAGGTGTTTTGGACTAAATAAAATCACTTCGGTTTTATCCTGGTTTTTTAAAGGAGAAGTTTTATTACAGCAATTTTAAAGGCCTGTGGCACATAAACCGTTACTAGAGATTAGGAATGCACTGAAGTGAAAACTTCAATAAAATGTAAACGCTTGACCGAATACTGAATATTGAATGCGGTTGTTAAGGTTTTCACTAGTTTTTTTTTAATAGGCATAAATAGCCTAGAAAACATTTTTAGACATATTTTTTTAAAGAAAGTAATTGTTTATTGAATATTTTGACATGTTTTAGGTATTCCAGTAGCCTTTGCTTTTCAAAAAAAGCACAACAAACTTTTTCATTTATATTAGCCCTTGAAATAAAACAAAACATGCATTCCAAAAAAAAAACCGAAAGTGCATTAAAGGGGAGGTATGATGAAAAAAAAATCACTTTATAATGGTTTTGCTACAGTGATATAGATCCCTTTAGCCTCATTCAGAGGGCCAAAGGTGAAGTTCTGTTTCCTCCCTCATTTGTTATTACACATTTTGTAAAAAAGTCAGCTCCAAATGGGCAAGTTGGATTTTGCCCACGTTGGCAGGTGACGTCACCTAATACGCCTCCTAAAATGTGAGCTCATCCCTCTCCAATTATCTTACAGCTAAAACAACACTGCGGTTTAATATAGAATATATATTATACTTTATTACCATATATGTAAATGCAAACTGCACTACTGGACACTACTTTTTCTGATACCGATTGTGTTGGGAGTCACTGCTTGGAGCTATAGCCATTGTTTACACATATCAGCTGTTAGCACTTCTTGCTAACGCTACACCAGCCTATGCAGCGAGACCCGACATCGCCTGTCAGCTGAGGAGGAAACGATGGGGATGTTTAAAGATTTGTTGGTCAGAGCACTAACAACAGACTGACGGACAACGAAGAGCGGTAAGCGAAAAGGAGAGAGTCTGGTTATGTTTGAGTGTGGAAAGGAGGAGCTGCTGCTTTGCTCCTGCTGCTCTGGTTCTGCAGCAACGCGCACACACTTTTCTGACTCAAAATCACTGCACATTGTTTGATTGCGTCATTGAGTCACACGCTACTATTTGGCCTTGCTTTTAACTCATTAAACCGAAGGCCGAATGTGGCTTTTTTTGCAATATTTGTCCGAGTATATACGGCCACCGAAAATATTCGGCCACCTAATATTCGGTGCATCCCTACTAGAGATGTGTTAATCCATTTCACCATATTTACGCTAATTAGTGGAAGAACATCTTTAAATAGTGGAGTTGGGATTAAATCTAAAAGACAGGTTATTGGTTTAGAAGCACTAACTATTGAGGTCAGTTCAGATAGATCAATTGGAGTGAACGTTTGTAAATAAAAGCTACATGTTGGAGTTATTTCAGGAGCTGCTTTGTTTAAAAAAATTATTGAGCACTCCTGCAGGTCGGACATTAGCTTTGTTTCTAATTGTTAGAATTTTATCAGTAAAGAAGTTCATGAAGTCATACACTATAGTAGATCACTGTCTGAAAAAGCTCTAGCTCGATTTAAAGATTTAGTTCCATCACTGCTTACATCTGATCCATATGATATCGCAACAGAGAGTAGCTATAAATGTCTAACAATAAAGAAAATAGATTATCTTGTCACTGCATCTATTTTCTTTGACTGGCGTTGGGGAAGAAAAGATTTGCAGGTAAGAATATTTATTTATTTACAGACAAAATTTGAAAAAAGTAGATTTTGAAGGGGTTTTTGATTCTTCTCTATAAAATTGAATATGTATTTTTTATTTTTTTTTAAAGACCGTGTAAAGAAAATTCAGCCATTTTATTATACACACATTAAATAGGTCATAACTTTATTCCTTAAAATATGTAAAAAGCCATTCAACCATTTACAATGTAATTGTGGAACTAGGCTTCACCCTCTGTGTTTCAAATTTCTGTGTCCAGGATTTAATGGCGGGTCAGAAATCAGAGCCGCGTTATGTAAGGGAACAATCATTAGCATAATCCCGACCCTGCTGCTGAAGCACACCAAACTTCCCTGGCCTCCAGCCGGCGCAATTTCAACTTGTAAATGCATCATGCAAACAAAAACTAGGTTATAAAATACATCATGCTACAAAACAGACAGAAGAAAAGCCACAATTACACTAATATAATACACCAAAAGCCATTTTCTTTTTCTTTTCGGGACATCACTGATATTGGTGTAATAGGCAGGGAAAATAGTTGGTTTGCAACCTCTATCTACTTATTAATGTGCAGTGTTGGGCATTTTATTCTTAAAAAGTCATTAGTTACTGTTACAAATAATTTCTCCCTAAAACCAATCAAGTTAGTAACTCAGTTACTATGCTAAAAAAGCAATGAGTTACTCTGCAAAGTAATTATGAAGTAATTTTTTATATTTTGTACTGTAATGTTAAACAGTGTCAAAAATATTTTTGATGATAAAAACTAAAACACATAAAAGAAGTCCTTGATTGAGACTACAACTATGACTAAATTGATTGACATTATCGTCAACGAATAAAGGACAAGACAAAAATAGACTGTGACGAAAATCAAATCAGAAGACGGGAGAGATGTAGCCTGGAATTCATCCCAATCTCATGAGCAGGAGCTTAACGTGCAGGTCTGCAGCTGGACTCTCTTGAATCTCCTTGTATTATTCATACAGGCGATTAGTCTGGAAGCGCACACAGAGTTTGAGTTCTGCTGGCTGAGTGGGGCGGGACAAACACGTGCAGAGTAACCAATCAAACAATGAGCGGATCTGATGAAAATTGCGTGACAAGCGTAATTCTTGTTCCCTAAAGTGAGCCAGCAGACAAAAACAGCGTGTATTACGGTACAGACTTATGGTTTTAAAGCCTCTTTCTGTTGTGGTTTCAACAATATATCTAGGTCTTTTAAAACAGAGCAGATTGCAGCTGCGGAGGTGTTCTCCGCGTCGGCCACCATGTTTGTTTTGATACTGCTTGGTGCACGTGATACGTTTTTTCCTGTTAGGCTCTCATTGGCTCAACCAAATCTCCGCCCACCCAACTTTTTAGCCAATCATTACCACCCCTGCTCTCCCATGCACTCTCCACTGTCCTGCTGCTGTATGCAGGATGAAAATAGCTGAGATGGGCTGCCCTCTGCCTAGATGTCTGACACCGTGGCACTTCATGAAACCAAATTGTAACATGCCACTTTACTTTCCCAGTTATGATAACGGCGTTGTAACAATGGAAGAGTAATTAATTAGATTACTCCATTATAGGAAAGATAGCTTCGTTATTCCTAACACTGTTAATGTGCAGTTAGTTACAGCTACTACATCCTATTGTCTTTAGCTAGTGCTAGGCTACTGTCTTATGTTTTGTTACAAACCAAGTCCTCCATGATCTGGTCACATGGTTTCTTGAATTGCTTAGGAGACTTTGCACATTACATTTAAAACACATGATTAATATGAGTATGGTTATTGCGAAGTGTAATGTCACCACCAGCTTCTCCATCTCCACTCGATAAGATTCAGCCTTTGCATGATCTTTGGCCAGTCGCCTTTCTACACTTCGTAGACTGGGGATGACGGCTTCTTTAGTGGCCTGAAAGAGCGGCATCTCCTTTTGACGAAGCAGAGGGGTGGCATAACGTAGTATGTCATCAATCTCTACTCTGGTGGTTTTGGACTCAAGGATACTGATGGCATCTTGGTCCTGCTTTGAACGAGTAACCAGTTTCTCACTTCTGAATGGAACAGTATCAACCTGCCATAGTCTCTCGTTGTTCTTCATCAACTCGTTCACCTGGGGGGCTGCTGTGGTGAATAGACACTGATGTGGTCGGGTGAGGTCACAGACTACACTAGCTGGGCCCTGCAGTGTCCAGCCCAGTCTAGTGTGAATGGCAGCAGGCCCTCCTGGAGGTCTCAACCTGACAGGTTCAATGGGAGTGATGAGATGGGGGTGGTCACTCCCAATGAGAAGCAAGGGCTCCACCTTTGTGAGATTACGCAGGGGAAGGCCAATAAGGTGTTTGTACTTCTGCTGAAGTTGCTTGATGGGGTATGTATGGTCAGCTAACCCGATGCGAGCTGAAGTGAATGCCCCTTGAAATCTTGAACCTTCTCTTTGGCTTTGTCGGAGAAGAAACTGTGAATGACACCGATGCACCGCTGAGGGTCTGTATGTCCTGTCTGATTGTACGTAGAGGTAGGTCTTCTGGGGTCCCTTGCACACCTAACTTCTCCGCTGCTTCTGGCAACAGCATAGTTCTCTCTGAACCATCGTCCAGTATGACAAAGGTGTCGAGTGTTTGGTCACCATGGTGAATGTGGACTCGGACTACTTTCAGAAGAACTCTGCTGCCTTCTCTTGGTCTGTCTAGGTATAGTACCTCAGTCGTGGCCCTTGTACCGTGGTTCTCCACCGCAGATGACTTCGGGGGTCTCACATTGATCTCATGCAGACCCTGAAGATGTTTCCCCTGGCAGAGACTGCATGTCTTTTTCAAGTTGCACTGGGCTGCTTGGTGTGGCCGTGGCCTCTTATTACTCCTAATCCACTCTGTCAGCTGCTCCTTATTCAGCTTGGATACTGCTATACACTGGCTGAGGTAGTGCTCATCATTGTTACAGAATCGACAGTATGGCCGGCTTTTGTTCTCTTTAAAGGAGCTCCCTGGCACTGGAACTTCGGGTTTCCCAACTTCTTCTTTCGCACCATGGAGGACATGTCGTCCTTCCGGCTTGGACACCGGCTTCTCTCTGGTCCATCTCCCCACTATCTGTCCTTCAGAGTCCTGGCACCAAGACTCATATTTCAGCCATTCTGAAAGGTCCGGTAATGTGTGGGTGCGTGTGCCCTGATGGAACATGCAGCGGCGAAACTCTGCTCTCTGTTCAGGTGGCAGCTTACTGAGCAGACGAGCAACATGAGAGCCACACTGTAATTCAATTTCTCCTTCGGGCTCCAATGTTTTCAGCATTCCTACCAGTGACTGTATCTGGAGTGCAAACTTCTCGAATGCAGCCAGATCTCCACGCCTGATGTCCGGTGCGTCCAACACAGCAGCTATACGCTTCAGAGCTATCTGATGCGGTTGGCCGTACTTGTCATTCAGGGCTACCATCGTGTCTGAGAAGAGCGTTGGAGAGTTGAGGTAGGCGTCGGCAATTAGCTTGGCCTCTTCTAGGTGCAGGTGATCGACCAACACCTGATACTTAAACAGCTCGCTTGCAGTCTGAGGTAAGAGGTTCTCCAGTGAGATCTTGAGCCGAGCAAACTCACTTGGGTCTCGACTTGAGAAGTTAGGGATTGTTGGGCGTGGCCCATGGTAACTTGGCTCTGAGATGAGGTAATTATTTCCCTGAGGCCATCCAGCGGGCAGTTGTTGTGACCTTGACATGCTTGAGTGCTGCTGTGGGGGGCCAAGTCATATCCGAGCTCACTCCTGTGACCACCATAAGCTGTAGGAAACTTGAATCCAGCTGCAGGACAACTGTTTGGCTGTGGCGGAGGCTGAATAGGCTTGAACCAGGGAGGCGAGTTACGGGTATTGTCGTCCAGTGGCCTCGTGGTTGGCAGGACTTTACGGAATGAGTGTGGAATTTTTGATTGACCCACAAAGTGATTACTAGTTGGGGTTGGCATGGCCTCCTCCTTAACACAGGGAAGCTCTTCTGCCCTCTTATTAAGATGATGCGGCTGAGATGGATTGTTAGGTGGTAGCACTTCTTTTACAGGGTCCGGCCATGGTGGTGGTGCAGGCCAGTCATCCTCTTTCCCATCATAGGATCCAATTTCAAGCGGTGATTGTGACGGCATCACTCTTGACTCTGAGTTGCGAGCTTGGAGAGAAGATGGCGTCTGCAAGTTACGGACAGCATCCACGAGTTGGCTCATCTCTGATCGCAGTGTTCTCAGCTCAGCTAGCTCTGATGACATGTGCCTCTGTGTTTCCTGGATGATGCGTCTCTCACGACAAATGCCCTCTAACTCTGTTATACAATCCTCATATGGATGTCTGGGGTGTAGCGCGAGGGGTAGGGGAGTGAAGTGATCTGGTGATCGGTACCGAGTCTCTTCCTCTGGAAATGTTGGGGAGGCAATCTTGTTCCCCTGAATGTACCGTTGACCCTCAGTCCCATAGCAAAACTCCATCTCTTGTGGCGTAGCACCCCGCTGCTGCATGCGGCTTGATGTGGCAGAGTCATAAGGGTGGGTTAGTGAGGTCGTCCTGACCATATGATCCTCTTCTGGCATCTTTACCTCCTCTCTGTATCTCTGGCTGCTATAGCCTCGATAATCCACTTCATAGTCGGCATAGCGCGCAGGGAGGCGGACACTCTCATCTGGGGCGTGCACCATGGGCCTCATACTCCGGTAATTGTTCCATCTCTGACGTAAACCCAGTGTTATCCGGCTCGAAGGACCATTAAATGTAGTGGAGATAATGATGATAGCTCAAGCTAGGCACTGGTTCTATGTTATGCACTAGGTTCACACTAGGGTGTCGGCCAGAACACCACTTAAGGCCACCGTTCGAAGTATAATGGAGAAAAGAGCCGAGAAAGGTTTCAGGCTTAACTTCTTCTTTACTTGATTTATGTGCGTGTGTGTGTGTGACAGAATAACAAAATACAATTACAATAATAAAGAATAACAAACATAAATTGACAATATGACAACTATACAAGAGGTGGGTACTCACGCTTTCATTTACGCACACGACTCCTAGTTAACTCGTCACTTTACCGCCGGAGCCCACTGATCAACTTGTCAACCACTTACTACGTAATACCCGTTCTCCGAGTCTTGTACTGGTCACGTGAATAAGTCCACCTCTCGCGTTAACAGCGGTGAAAACATCTTCCGCACACAAAAATAAAGACCTCCACAAACAACTGTACTTGTTAACTTTGAAGCCTTTTCTACACTGGCAGTAGCTGAATTGCACTTGTAGGTTATATCTAACTAAAATGCAAGGGACGTCTGTGTCTGTTTGTGGAGCAAATATCTCCCAGATGCAGTGCGAGTTCGACCTGAAACTTAGTCAACAGGTTTCAAATACCCCAAGTGTGTGTATCTGTTATTTTGAAATAATTTGGTAATTTCAAAATGTTTATTTTAATTTTATTTCACTTCTGGACGGCCCCGAAATGAAACCTATTCAGCTTTTGACCTCAGGGTGTGAGGGGGCGCTAGCGCACCATCTATATCTATTTCACTGCACAGCTCACTTCCGGTGTGTGCGTGAGCTCCCGTGGACTTCTCTTTTCTCTTTTGAGGAAAAATACTTTTTTACTGTTCTTTATTTGGTGATGACATTTCGAAATGTTTATTTTCATGTAAGTTTGACCGTTCGCTATTTAGACCAGACTAACCTCACCCAGAAGTTATTGACGGCAATGGCTGCTGTGTTGAAAGCTGCACAATTCTCAGCAGCGCCCGTGTGTGTGAGAGAGAACCACGCACCATTGTGTCCATGGTAGAGAGTCTCTCACACACACACACACACACACCGATCAGGTGCGCTTCACTATCGATCACCGTCTACGTTTGTGTGTGTGTGTGTGTGTGTGTGTGTGTGTGTGTAACGGACCACCATTTAGTCCGGTTACAGTCTGTGTCACGACACCCGTCCATTGGGTGGTAGTGACTTCAGTGTTGAGTCAGATCAGTAGACGTTGCTACATAGTGAAGCCCACCTGATGATTACTGCAGCTTCACTCACGACACACCTGCCACTGAACCTAACTACTGAAAATAGATAAGTTTAGCGAAAGTTAGGCAGGCACACACACACTAAACAACAAAAACATGAAAATGACTCAAAATACACTAAACTAAATACTTATAATCCCAATGAATGCATACTTCCGACGGGCACTGTACATTACAGAAAAAAACACCAAACGAAAAAAATATAAAAATGAGCTAAAAAAACAACACATTTATCATGCGCATGTCTCATAGAATTAAACCAGGGAAATTGCACACGCTATTTTACTTTTCACCTGCAAATCTACACCTTTATAATGCTACAGAGTATGTTGTTATTATTATGCACATAATTGACAACTCTTCTTAAGCTCCCACTATATGAATACATACTTCCGACGGGCACTGTACTCAACAAGTCAATAGGATAACAGGCACTCATCTATTGCACAGCTGTGGTCCTCAGGGTCATCTCACTCCTGGGCCACAAAAATAGTTTTTTCAGCAATTTTATTCTATGTTGTTATTTAGTGTTTCTTCTCCCTTGGCTCGCACATGACTAGGACATGTGTCTTCTTTTGTTATGATACGTAAGACATTTGTGATTGTCAGGGTCAAACATGAGCTCATCAAAGATCAAGACATACAGAAATTATTGGTCAAAGCACAGATTTCAAAAGTTTAAATCTAACAGTATTATTTTAATTAGAAGATGTTTACAAATAATAATCAAACAATTTTAGGTATAATTAAAGATGATATTTACTGCTGATTCAAAGAAAAACAAATTGTGTACAAGAATAATGATTGAGTCATTATTATTATCATTTAGGCATCTATTGTGTCTGCTTTATTTGATTTATTAGGTATATGTTGTATATGAGTTGTTTAATGTGTATCAAATTTAATATTTAAAATAGAATTTTTCTTATTTGTTGACGATTTAGATTTTGTGCATTTTGCTCAAACTGTCATTTTCAGTGTTAATCTGAGTGTCCCAGTTATTTATATCTGATTTGTCTCATTGCTTATCTACTTGCTTGTGTTGTTGGTAGATTTAGATTAAGTTAAAATTGTTCTGAAACTGTTTGTCTTTGTCCTGAAAATAGCTTTGAAAAAGTTGGCCTGACTGAGGATATATTTTATTAACAGGATTATTGAGTATGAAGACATATAAATATAGTAATACTCACAGAAAGAAACCATGAATAATTATCAATTTCAACAATACCACAGCACTCCTTACTTTAATAGAATGCCCTTGACTCATGATTGACAAATTATAATAGCAAAACGTTTTTAATAGGACCAAACATGCTTTTTCAAAGGTTAGCATGCCTTGAATGATGAAACATTCTAAATCACAGTGGAAAATCACATCAGAGTCAATTTAAATAATTATTTCCTCACTCAATGTAATTCTTTTCTTTTTACAAAGTAGAAAGATCTTTTTTTAGCACCAAGACACACCCATCAACATCAACAGCCAGTCACAAGCTATGGGGCCAATCTTTTGTGCATGTAAACACCACTTACCATAACTTGTGGGTGTGTGCTGTGAGGGAATGTACAGTATGAGGTGCAATTAAAATTGAGGAAGGCTGGGCAATAGTAGGTATGAGTGTGTGAACTTTGCTTTGGGTGCAGGTTTGGTATTGATGTCAGCAAACATGTTTTCAGATGAACAGTACACAACATTGACTTTTCCTTCTATAAATGCATCGCATATAAAATGATTGTGTCACATCAATGTGTTTTGATCTCTTTCTGCTTACAGGTTTCCTACACAATGCAATAGCCTCCTGGTTATCATCATGGAGTTTTGTACACCTGAAGCTCTTGTTGTCAAAGCCATTAAACAAAATAAAAACAAAGACAAAAAAAGAAGTAAAACTCATTGAAAGCATGATCTGAGTTCACATCATACCAAGATTGTATATGCGTATGCATATATTATTTGTTTATTGGATTCTTCATCTTTTTTGATTCCCATTATTAGTGTTTTACTCCCTGTAGTCTTCATTACAGTTGAGGTTAGGGTTGGAGTTTTAATCTATTTTGATATCGGTACAGAGGTGAACTCAGTACATGGCACCGGGGTGTTTTGGAACCTTTGGTTGCCTGTCTATCTATGGTCAGGACCTCACAGGCTGTCCGTGGAGGTGCCTGAACAAAACCAAAGTAAATAATGACCAGCCGTATTTGATGCCTAAACAAAAATATCCGAGCCCGAAGAAAAATAGAGGGAACTTATATTATTAAAAAGCAAAGAACTTCAACCATTTGACCCTTTCTCATGGCAGTTTCTTTCACTGCGTCAAAAAAACAGAACAGCTGAAGGAGGAGAGAACCTCCAGAATGATGAAAATCAATACAGTGCTCGACTGGTTGCCTTTCTATCAACACAGAGCGAATATATATATGTAAATGAAAATTTATGTATATATGTATAAAGGCAGCTTTACCTTAATAGTCCGAATTGGTGTTTGAGGTTCAACCGATGGTTCGTGATCCAGTCTCTGTCCGAGGGGCAGACCACCGTGGGGCAGCTTTGGGGTTTTAAGTGCGTCCACTCTCCAGTGTTGGTCCACAGCAGAACTCCCACAGAGCAGAAGATGGTTCCTGTTCGTGATCGCCAATTTGTCATGGCAAATTTGCGGTTGACCTCATTTGGAGACATGATTTATTGCTCTGGTTGAATGATGAAGTCCAGGCGAGGCATTGATGATTTTATAAAAAAAGATTTATTATAAAATAAAATAAAAAGGAGTAAAAAAGAAGTTTCCATCCTAAAAGAGTAAAAGGCCAGGCTTGTGGCAGAGCAAAAAAGGCAAGACCCGCTCTTCCCAACAGTTTCACAGCTTAAGCTTTTGTACAGATAACATAAGAAGTTCCACCCTGAGGTAAGGAGAAGGGGGGAGTCAGATGCCCAACAGTGGAAAACATTTGAGGATGATGAAGACGTGTATATTATGAGGAAGATTGGGCGCCACTCTTATCTATCCTTGATAGTGTGTGCGTTCGTGTATATCTGCATGTGAGTTTGAGTTTTGGCCTTCAGCAGAGACTCTGTGTTGCACTGAGTACAATACGATCTGTACTGTTTAATCTAACATGATTCAGCTGTTCAAAAGTGCAAAGAGTAATGGAGTCATCATGTATTAAAACATGACAAACTGTACACATGGACATACATTTGACAATATGATGATGAATATAAAAATTGCCATAACACATTGTTTTATTCATGTTGTCAATTTATTTATTTTTGTACTAAACTTCAATTGTTTTCAAAGTATAGTTAACTGGGTTTTTCTTTTGCTGAGTGGAGGCACCTTTAAAACATATTTAGAAGCTGTAGGACTATTTCTTTGGTTTTTTGTATCTCCTGTTTACTATTTTTTTAATTTATTATGAAGTAAGAGTACCCAGGACCCTGCCCATTGTCTACCACCAATCTAAATAGAATTAAAACAGTGGTTACCTGGGACGGATGTTACATGTAAGTTCACAGTACATTAGTGAATTGATATCACATGACCGCTGCTGCTACGTTCTCTAGCTAGTGGGCGGGATAACACTACAGTGTGGATAACAGTGCTAGAGATGATAGAGAAACTTTGTTTTGAGGAAAAACGACAGCTTTTAAAAGATGGAAACCAACACCTGAGTTACCAGACCTTCAGCTAAGGTAAGATCAGAACATGTTTCATACTTTTCACAGTGAATGGTACAAAAGGAAGGATTGGCTTTGTGGATGCTCCTCACTGAGGCTGTTCTAAGTTGTTGTCATTTTCTCGGTGTTTCTGTGTTTCCAACACAAACAATGGATGTGCTGCCATGTCATGAGATATATCTTGTTGGGAGAGTATGGAGGCTATATTTAATAATTGTTTGTTTCTTTAAAGGTGTTTATGAATTTGATTTTGTTTGATGGCTAAACACTTGTTCATGTGGATCTTATTGGGTTTTTTCTTTCTTATTATGAATTTCATATTTTGCGAAGCGCATTGAGATGACTTTGTTGGAAATTGCTTTATACAAATAAAATTGATTTGAACTGAATTAACACTTGACAGCAGAAACATATGAAATTGTCATTGGTGGTCTCGATTTGCAACGTGCCTACCCAACCCTAGTGGTCACGGCACGTCACTGCTGAGAATGTTCATGTACGATGTAATTTAAATGTTCACCTGCACTACTATCTTATTATTATTATTATTATTATTATTATTATTATTATTATTATTATTATTATAATATTATTTCATTTAGTTTTGCACATTAGTCTAACTACTGTTTATATTTATTGTTATTATTTAATGTTTACATTATTAGAGAGAGCACAGTTCACCAAGTCAAAATCTTTGTGTGTATTATATACAATACATGGCCAATATAGTTGATTCTATTCTATTCTAAAAAAAGATTAATTGGACACACACAGAAACTTTTGAATCCCAGACCGGTCTGCCCCCAAAAAATCCTTTGTCCGCATTTGACCTGTAACCCTTCAACTTGACTGTGTCTCATTTAATTCAAAACTGCCACAATAGGTTACAGTGATTTAATTTCGTTTTTTCTCCATTTGCTGGCTGAGAACCACAGTGTGTTCTGTGTTGATGACATTCACACAATAAAGGATTTTCTTCAAATACAAAATCTTAAGGTGACTCAAAGGAAACATGAGCTTGTCATTGTTCTTGCTGTGTTGCTTTACCCTGACCTTGTTATTTGCCCACCATCAGAGTTGAGCTGCAGCAGAAAACATTGGTCGGTATTTTTTGTGTACAAGTGTACAGTGGGATTGAGGAGGTCTTCGAACTGATGTTTTGTACAAAGAGTTTATAGTTGTTTCTCATTTTCAAATCTTGTTCCTAGTTTGGCTTTTACATACAATTTAATCAATGCACTAAAACGTAAATGTAAAGATACTAAAACGACACCATACAACTCAACACACATACAAAGAACATACAGACAACATATAAAGTGTCCCACCAGGGGTGCTAACACACTGGACCACGGCTACACTGTAATAAAGGATTCATATCACCCATGCAGCTTTGGGGCTCTCTGATCACTGTCTGATTCACCTCATCCCGACCTACAGACAAAAGTTTAAATCTGCTAAACCTGTAGGAAGGACTGTAAAGAGGTGGACAGAGGAGTCAAAGCAGGAGTTACAGGACTGCTTTGACTGTACTGATTGGAGTGTTTTTGAAGCTGCATCAGACAACCTAGATGAACTGACTGACACTGTGACATCTTACATCCGCTTCTGTGAGGACGTGTGTGCAGACCAGGACTTTCTGCACATACAACAACAACAAACCCTGGTTCTGTTACGATTCAGTGTTGGTGTGGACCCAAATGCAGGGAAAGAAGGAGGCAGGATCGTAGCATATCTTTCCTGGACCTCCGGCGGGCCGGGCGTAGAGGGCTCAGGCGAGACAGATGGGAAAACCTCCGTCGGGCCGGGCAAAGAGGGCTCAGGCGGGACAGATGGGAAAACCTCCGGCGGGCCGGGCGTAGAGGGCTCAGGTGAGACAGACGGGAAAACCTCTGGCGGGCCGGGCAAAGAGGGCTCAGGCGGGACAGACGGGAAAACCTCCGGCGGGCTGGGCAAAGAGGGCTCAGGCGGGACAGACAAGAAAACCTCCGGCGGGCCGGGCAAAGAGGGCTCAGGCGGGACAGACAAGAAAACCTCCGGCGGGCCGGGCAAAGAGGGCTCAGGAAAGCTGGGAGTTGGCGGCCTTGTGCGGGGAGCCGGCACTGGTGGCGACGTTGGCGGCGGCCTGGTGTGGGGACCCGGCACTGGCGGCGGCCTGGTGCGGGGAGCCGGCACTGGTGGCAGGGCAGGCGGCAACCGGGTGCGTGGAGCCGGGACTGGCGGCTGGGCAGGCGGCTGCCGGGTGCGTGGAGACTCTGGAGAGCTAGCTTGGGAGCTAGGAGACTCTGGAGAGCTAGCCTGGGAGCTAGGAGACTCTGGAGAGCTAGCCTGGGAGCTAGGAGACTCTGGAGAGCTAGCCTGGGAGCTAGGAGACACAGGAACGCTAGCCTGGGAGCTAGGAGACACAGGAACGCTAGCCTGGGAGCTAGGAGACACAGGAACGCTAACCTGGGAGCTTGGAGACTGGCGGGGCTGACCCATCCTTTTAGACCGACCTCTACCTTATTGTAGGCTCCGGGGTCCTCCAAAAGCCAGTCGAGTTCCCAAGTTGGGATCCCTAACAGGATCGTCCTCCAATCCATACAAAAGCGCCTCCCTGGCCTCCAGAAGGTAGCTCTGCCAGTAGGCAGTCTTTTCTGCCCGGTCCATCTCAGCTAAATCCTTCTCCGCTGGGTCCACTTGAGGCGGGATCATTCTGTTACGATTCGGTGTTGGTGTGGACCCAAGTGCAGGGAAAGAAGGAGGCAAGATCGTAGTATATCGTTCCTGGTTTTTCTTCCAAAATCAAAACTTAAATCCAAAACAGGGGAGTAGGAACAGGGAGCAAGACCAGACACGAGGAAGGAGACAACGAACCTGACATCACACAATGATCCCGCCGTCATACTGTGTCCAAGCACTCAGCTAAATAGTGGAGGAGGCCTGATTGGGAATGGGCCACACCTGGGTGAAAACACGAGGGAGCTAATCAATCACCACCCAAGCACACAGACATCACTGAGGGGTGGAGCCACAAACAGGAAACCCTGAAACACAGACAAGAGTTAACACAAACCAAATAAACAAAGACAGAATAACAAAAAGAGGACCCAAGGGTTAAAATAAACAGAACCTAACAGGTTCACACCTCAACTTAGGATGCTGCGTCAGGCTAAGGAGAAAGCCTACACGAGTGGGGACTGGGACCTGTTTAAGCAGGCTAAGTACACACTAACCAAGGAGATCAGGGTAGCCAAGAGGTGCGACACCGAGAAGCTAAAATAAAGCTTCTCAAACAAAGATCCTTCAGAAGTGTGGAAAGGCCCGCGTGAGGTTACCAACTTCAGGAAACCCTCCCCCCACCCTGCAGGTAACAAAAGACTAGCTAAAGACCTGAATAGCTTCTACTGCAGGTTTTCACACCCACCCCCCAGCTCATTAGCATCAGCCCATCACCTGAACTCTTCCCTTCCTGCTCCTCCCACTTCCCCCCCTACCTCACCCTCTGTCCCCCCACCTGCCCTGAAGATCAATGAAAGAGATGTGTGCCAGTTATTCAAGAAAAAAAAGATCAAAAAGGCTCCAGGACCAGATGGAGTGTCTCCCTCCTGCCTGAAAGCCTGTGCTGAGCAGCTGGCCCCCATCTTCACAAGGATCTTAAATACATCACTGGAGCTGTGTGAAGTACCCTCCTGCTTCAAAAGCTCCAGCATCATCCCAGTCCCAAAGAAACTTGCCATCACAAGACTCAATGACTATCGATCCATTGCTCTGACGTCCGTAGTCATGAAGTCCTTTGAGAGGCTGGTACTGAGCCACCTGTAGGACATCACAGGACCCCTGCTGGACCCCCTGCAGGTTGCCTATTGGGCAAACAGGTCGGTCGAGGATGCAGTCAACATGGGACTGAACTCCATCCTGCATCACCTCGACTCCCCAGGGACCTACGCTAGGATCCTGTTTGTGGATTTCAGCTCTGCGTTCAACACCATCATCCCGGACATCCTTCACCAGAAACTCACCCAGCTCACAGTGCCGGCCTCCACCTGTCAGTGGATCACCAACTTCCTGACTGACAGGAAGCAGCAAGTAAGGCTGGGAAGCATCACATCCAGCACCCGGTCACTCAGCACTGGCGCCCCTCAGGGGTGTGTTCTCTCCCCACTGCTATTCTCCCTCTACACCAATGACTGCACCTCAGGGGACCCCTCTGTGAAACTCCTGAAGTTTGCAGACGACACCACCGTCATCGTCTTATCAGGGATGGGGACGAGTCTGCCTTCAGACGGGAGGTGGAACAGCTGGCTCTCTGGTGCAGTCAGAACCATCTGGAACTGAATCCGCTCAAGACTGTGGAGATGATAGTGGACTTCAGGAGAAATCCCCCCCCCACTTCCCCACTCCTGGAATTAAACATAACAACCCTGGATCAATCTGTCACTGAGAATGTTCATGTACATACTATTTAATTTAAATGCTCACCTGCACTACTCATCAATGCACTACTGCACTATTATCTTATTATTATATTGTATTATTATTTTTCTTTATTATTATTATTATTATTATTATTATTATTATTATTATTATTATTATTGATATTATTGATATTATTATTATTATTATTATTATTATTATTATTATTATTAGCTTATTTTATTTAGTTTTGCACATAGTCTAAATATTGTTTATATTTATGTTAATATTTATTTTTTATTTTTATATTTATTTTTTTATCTATTTTTTACACTATTAGAGAGAGCACAGTTCACCAAGTCAAATTCCTCATGTGTATTACATACATTACTTGGTCAATAAAGTTGTTTCTTATTCTGATTCTGAATACTCAAGACAATTATCACAACAGGCCTATAAATGACAAGCATACACAGTACTACAGAAATACTACAGTATATCAAGATATATTGTAACACACTTTAGTCCCATGAGGGCTGTTTTAAAGTACTTTATGAATATAGAAATATAAACAAAGTAAATAGCCAGGAATTTACCTTTATTTCAAACAGGTGTTACGGTTGACCTCATTTGGAGACATGATTCATTGCTCTGGTTGAATGATGGAGTCCAGGAGAAGCATTGATGATTTTATATAAAAAAAGTTTATTCTAAACTAAGAAAAAAGGTACAAGATGGAACAAAGTTAGCGTCCGTCCAGGCGGACGTCCGAAGGAAGTGCCGCGCCCTCTAACAGTTTCAGCTTAAGGTTTTATACAGATAAGAAAAGGTCCCAACAGTGAGAGACAAAAGGGAGGGAGTCAGATGCCCATAGTGGAAATGTTGGAGGATGATGAAGATGTTATGAGAAGGTTCGGCTCCAGTCTTTATCTGTCTTGATAAGTGTGTATATCTGCATGTGAGCAGAGACTCTGTCCTTGGCTCTGTGCACTGAGTACGCTCTGTACTGTTTAATCATGATTCAGCTGTTCAAAAGTGTAAAGAGTAATGGAGTCTTCATGTATTAAAACATGACAAATTGTACACATGAACATACATTTGACGATATGATGATGAATATAATAATTGACCATAACATTCCCCACTTTTGGTCGCATCAACGACCAAATCAAGAAACAAAATTATTATATTCACAGATATACCAAGAAAATGTGGAAATAAACTTCTTCATCATTATTATCAATGGCATGAATCATCAAAAATCATCCTTTATTACATCTAGATAAGCAAAAATCATCATTTGCATCAAGGACATCACTCGTCTTCATCGGCTGAGTTCAGTGGTAACTGGGGTAACCAATAGCCATGGTTAGAATCACCGCACTTGATTGGCGGCATCATGAGTGAAGAACCTTGAGTATTTTCCTCAATCGTAGCAGAAGGGTTTATGACTGTATTCCTGCAGCTAGGTGTGAGGTTGTCCTCCCTCAACCTAGCTATGAGCATTTGGTGTGGCTTATAAACAAAGCTAGGCCCTTGTTCTAGAGCGTTTTCTTGTGTGTGTCTCAGTGGCCTTGTCGGTTCCCCCTTCATTGTTCGGTCAGCCTCCGTCTCAGCATCAGCTGGTGTCGGCAATCATCTTGGATCCATGTCGCCCGCTCCGTGACCTTCACTGCCGTGTGGGTCGTTCGTTTCCGGTCGGCGTTGTAGATGATTGGTTGTTGTCTGAGGAAGGGTAGTCTCCACACACCTGGCAACCTCTCTTGGGATCGGCTGGTACCTGAACAGAAGGGGGGGAAAAACACCAAAACAGAACTCTTGGGATTGGCTGGTACCTGAACACAGGCGCGATCCCACTACTGAGGCTTTAGCTGGTACCTGGTACCTGGTAGGCTTTAGCTGGTACCTGGACAGAAAAAAAGGGGTGGCGGGGAAAAACACTCACCCAAAACAAAATAAAATAAAATAAAATAAAATAAAATAAAATAAAATAAAATAAATAAATAAATAAATAAATAAATAAATAAATAAATAAATAAATAAATAAATAAATAAATAAAAAAAATAAAATAAAATAAAAGTTTAGGGGTGTTAGGTTTAGTTAACTAACTAAATGAATAGTTAGTATGGCCAGGAAGGCAGAGACAGGTCAGAGGTCAGGATCTGAGAGCTTTTCAGATCCTAAAAGGTACTGCTGCACAATCACACAATGGTTAGGTGTGGGTTAGTGAGCTTTTAGCCATGCTAGCTCTGTAGCCCATTCACACGTGAGTGGGAAAATATGAGGCTGAAAGAAAAGCAGGAAGTATTAATTTGATTCTCTTTTCCTGGAGCAAGAAGAAGCATAGCTGGAGTTGCAGTGATTATCTGTGGTACGTCTACTTACCTGGTGAGAAGCAACAATTTGAGAACCACTATTTACAAGGACATGCAAGTCGGACGGAGAAGGACATGCAAGTCAGACGGAGAAGTGTGGAGTGTGATTACATGTCTTCTCAAGATGAATACATACAATTGGGAGACATGGAGATGTGAGAAAGCTAAATGAGTTTAACCAAATAAATAAATAATGTTATTTATTTATTTAAATTGTTTGTTTCATTTTTCTTTGCTATCTCTTATTTGTGAAGGAGAAATCTTATTCTATCCTTTATTTATTCTGAATAATGTTAACACTCCACACCTATTTACATAGCCTAATTCTTTTATAGAGCTGAATTTGTCAGTTCATTTATTTCATTATTTTCCCTCATAATTATTATTTGAGATGTAATTTACTTAATTTTGAAGGTCAATTGGTGGCAAAAGTGTCTCCTATTCTGTGTCTGAACCAGAGTTTAGCAAGATTATTGGCCCTTTAAGGTTAGACAGAATTAAAGTTAAGTTGAGTCGAACAATCATATTGTCTTTTGCTCTCTGTATTTATCCCATTCGTAGGGGTGATGAGCCCCAGCACGATTTGAAGAGCTTCCTTAAATGCTTGGAAGTTACTTAACTTTAAACTATCTCTTATTTCAATCAATTATCAAGAATTTCAGGAGGACCCTTTTTTAAATCTCAGGCGACCCAGATTGGGCTACCAACCCAATGTTGAGAACACTTAATTTTTCCCTTAAAAGTGTCTAAACCCAGTGAAGGTGTTTTATGGTCTTGCACGCTAAGTGCTGGTGGAACAAGAAGAAAATAGTTGGAGGGTTTGAGGTATATTTTCCTATGATAAAATATAAATCAAAAATCAGAGGGACGTTGGCCCGCTCCCTTCCCTTTTTTACATAAGAATACATTTGGATTCTTAAAACCATATTATAAATATCATTGGAAAATCACTTATCTGATCATTTTGGATGTGTCTCCGTTTTCCTCTCTCTTGTGTCCGCCTGCCTTTGTGCCCTCCAACCTCCTCGACCTCCTCCTCCTCAGCCTTAAAAGGTCAAAGCCAGGGTCAACTGTACGCTCCCTTTGGAAATTTGAAGATCTGTCCCCACTTTTGCAGTTGGATTGGAAGTCTCTGTAGTCTCTGGAATAGATATTATGTTAGAACATCCACAATATGTCATATTGTCACGTGTCTATTTCAATCTATTTCCCCTTTGCTTCCCAGTTACAGTTATGGACAATACTTCCCTTTAATTCTCATCCTTCATCATAAGAGCAGTGACCGGGCATGGCGGCGAAGAGGTAGGATCGGATTCGAGAAGGCGGTGGCTTTGTCTGTTAGGAAACACTCAGAAACAGAAAGAGAGGAAAACATTAAGATTTAAATGAATAATTTAAAATATCTCTTTTCTTTAGTTGGATCTGATTCGTCTCCTTTGAGTATACAGCCAGCGACCTGTATTTTGGAAAAAGCTACATAATAACAACAACTAAGCCGAAGACGTAGACAAGTGCACACCACAACGAGTATACACATATAACAACAAAAAACATGGACACTGAACATGAACAGTAAGGTCAGTCAAGGTCAAAGCCAGTCAATCCACTGAAAGTGGTATCATATATAAAAACGTCGTTTGGTGTTTTTAAACACCCAGAAAAAACCTTTAAAACCTGGTAAACTTTTTAGAAGGCCCAAGGCCTAAAACCATAATTTTTTAACAAGCAGCAGTGTTTTCTGAACACCCCACTACATAATTGGCAAAAACAGGGAGAAGATCTAGTGCATCAAAACCCAGGAGGAAAGGAAGGCGAAACAGAGGAACATGTGTAGTCAAACAGCCATTCATCGGTCAATCACTCAATGACACGTCCACGGCACATTCGCACTCACAACGCGGTTCTCTCAGGCATACGTAACGTGTCATCATTCAGTCACTCATGCACCGCACACGTTCATGCCTCAATTTTCACGTCCATGCATTCACAAGGTTTTGCTGCAGTGTCTAAGTGGAATATAGGCCTCATCTAACCCACCAGCGGCGATAGCCAGTCCACCTCGTCTCTCGGGGTCAATGAGCTCTTATTGCCCCCCCATGCTTGGCAACCTTTTAGTGTTAATGAATTGCTTTTTACTGGTATCGTCTGATTACTAAGAGGTACGCTCCTTTTTACTTCCGCCTTGGCGGAGTCTTAGATTATCGCCCGTGGTACTGACAGTCTGCTCATCTGCTGATCAGGCAGGAATAGCACAGCCGTGTCTAACTCAACAAACTCAACCGCGGTACCAAACCGCGGGAAATTCACCCACCGTCCGTCTCCAGAAATGTAAAAAAGAATCTCTGAATCAGTAGGGCTCAACCACAGCTCTTGAAAATAAGAGTTTGGGAGAATAATTCAACAGTACCAAACTGAAGGAAAACTCAACCTCCGGTACCAAACCGAAGGAAAACACAACAGTACCAAACTGAAGGAAAACTCAACCTCCGGTACCAAACCGAAGGAAAACACATAAACTCAACCTCGGTACCAAACCGAGGGAAAATTTCGCACAACTGTCAGGACTTTTATTGGGCACCTCTAAGATTGAACGGAGCACGCAACCTCTAATAACCCTCACTCTAAGGGAACATAGAAATTTGTTCAGAACGGTATTCGGTTACCAAGCATGTATCAAATCAGGTGGACCGCTATTCCCCAAAGAGCGCTTTCCCTAGCAAGGTTTATCCTTTTTCTGCACATTAAACCAGGACTTCTTGTTTGAAAAGTAATTGCCTATGTACTCATAGCAACTAATGGGACATTTTTTTTTTCTCAGGAAAAATTTGGTACCCCCCCCTGCTGTCGAGTGGCTTTGGGCCGGCAAGACAGTCCGACGCGGTAAGGGGGAGGCGCGCAAATGAAAACAATGAATGTTGAACTAGGCTGTCTGTCGCAAGCAGCTTCAAAAAGGGTAAGGTACAGATTGTTTACGAGGGTATCGGTCAAAAAATGTCAAAATTTAAACTTGGTTGAGGCTGCAGTCCTCAATCTCTGTCTCAATTTTCCTGAAATTGAGTAAAAACAAAAGAGAAAAAGAAGAATCGTTCAGAAATAACAAAGGAGAAAAACGTGTGAGCTCAAAAAAATCATGGCCAATAAAAATTAAAACTTCAGCTCCAAAAGCTGAGGCAACAGAGGGCTCTTTCTTCAGCGGATGTAACCATATCTTGCATTGTGGGGGGCCTCCCATCAACAAGAAAATAATAATTTCTTCCCCTTTGTTTGTTCTTTTCTCATAAAGGCAAAAGCAGTGTAAATAAATGAGCAAAGATAAATGATGGGCACACATGGTCTCATGTGGCAAACAGAAGGGTTCTGGTGGTCCTGTGTTTCTCATAGTTATGAATGTGGGTGTGTGACTGTATGTCTGGTCTGTCTGCGTGTGAGAGAATAAATGAAAACAAAATAATCTAGTCCACAGTCAGAAGATAGAGGGGTTAGTATTGTGCGAAGGAGAAGCTTGTTGGCTATTTGCTAGTTGTCCCCCTCCATGCCAACGTTCAAGGCTAAAGTGATTTAGCACTACCACCAAAGGCTGTGGTGGACTTCTTGTGGCTTGGTATCCTTGTGGCTTTTGAAACAGTGTCTTTTTTGGTGAAGATTTCCAGCAGACATGTGATCAGTCTGCAGTTGCTGCCCATCATTCAGGCAGTAGTCGTGGCGTTTAACTCGCAACTCATTGGTGGGGGAGTGTCCACTCCGACGCCCACAGGTTCTCAGTCTTTGATGATGGGGCAGGATGTGTTAATCCCAGCATTGGCATGCGGCCCATTCATAGACGATGAAGAGTTGACTTGGGACTGAGCGAGTTATTTCAGCATTGCTTTGCTGAATGGGAGTTGAGTCCTTGAGTCCTGAAAGGTCACCGACCTTTGATTGTCCTTTTCCTTCTGATGCTTGGTCCTTTGAATGATGTTGACATTTCATTAGCGTAAGAGTTGAAGGTGATTTCATTCTTTCATTGAAGATGTTGTTTCTTCAGGGGGGCAACCACAAAGCCAACAATAGAATAATAATAAAAAAATGATAATGATGATAACAGTAATATTAAAATAAAATAAAATGAAATACTGTATTCATCTGTGTGTGTGTGTGTTTGAGTGTGTGTTGCTCATATTCATTTTAGAGTGAACCCATCAAACATGAAATCAAAATAAAATTTAAAATTAAAATTAAAATAGTGTCTGTGTGTAATGGCACTATTCTGTAGGCGGGGGAGAAGTGAGAAATCACAATGTTGTGTCACAAGTGTGTAGTGCATTAAACTGGCCAGTGAGGGGCGCCACCTCTCTCTCTTGTGTGTGTGTACGTCTTTTCCCTCCCTCTCTGTGCGTGGGTTTGGCTGTGCGTGTGCGCCCGTGCGCGTGCTTCCCTCTCTCTTTCCTTTGAGTGTGTGTGTGTCCTCGTTCTGAGAGGAAAGAAAGAAAAAAAAAAAAAAAAACCAGAAACACAGCAGCCCGTGTGTGTTTGTTTGGCTCTCTCTCTCTTGTGCGTGCGCGTGCCTGTGCGTGTGCGTGCGCGCGCTTCCCCCTCTCTCTTGTGTGTGTGTGTGTGTGTGTGTGTGTGTGTGTGTGTGTGTGTGTGTGACTCTGCGAGAGAAAAAACCAAGGCGCACAGAAGCCAAAAAGCTGACACTCGTCCAAATGAAAGCATTAAAGCCAAGCCAAAGGGAGAAATCTGATTCCACGTTTAAACAAAATAAAAACAAAGATAAAAAAAAGGAAAACTCGCCGAAAGCATGATCTGAGTTCACATCATACCAAGATTGTATATGCGTATGCATATATTATTTGTTTATTGGATTCTTCATCTGTTTGATTCACAGAAACACAATTTAGGTTAGGTTCTTGGTTTTAATCTATTTTGCTTTCGGTACAGAGGTGAACTCAGATCATGGCACCGCTGGGATGTTTTGGAAACTTTGGTTGCCCGTCTATCTATGGTCAGGACCTCACAGGCTGTCTGTGGGTGTCCGAACAAAACCAAAGTAAATAATGACCAGCCGTATTTTATGCCTAAACAAAATATCCGAGCCCGAAGAAAAACAGAGGGAACCTACAGCATTAAAAAACAAAGAACCTCAACCATTTGAGCCTTTCTCATGGCACAGTTCACTGCATCAAAACACAGAACAGCTGAGGATCAAAATCAAAGCTCAAAGCTGAAAATCAATACAATGCTTGACTGGTTCCAAAAAAATCAACACAGAGCGAATATATATGTAAATGAAAATTTATATATATATATATGTTTATAAAGGCAGCTTTACCTTAGTCCGAATTGGTGTTTGAGGTTCAACCGATGGTTCGTGCTCCAGTCTCTGTCCGAGGGCGGACCACCGCGGGCCAGCCCCGGGGCTTCAAGATTGTCGACTCAGTGCTGGTCCACGGTCGACGCCCCACAGAGCAGAAGATGGATCCTGTTCGTGACGCCAATTGTTACGGCTGAATTTACGGTTGACCTCATTTGGAGACATGATTCATTGCTCTGGTTGAATGATGGAGTCCAGGAGAAGCATTGATGATTTTATATAAAAAAAGTTTATTCTAAACTAAGAAAAAAGTTACAAGATGGAACAAAGTTAGCGTCCGTCCAGGCGGACGTCCGAAGGAAGTGCCGCGCCCTCTAACAGTTTCAGCTTAAGGTTTTATACAGATAAGAAAAGGTCCCAACAGTGAGAGACAAAAGGGAGGGAGTCAGATGCCCATAGTGGAAATGTTGGAGGATGATGAAGATGTTATGAGAAGGTTCGGCTCCAGTCTTTATCTGTCTTGATAAGTGTGTGCGTCAGTGTATATCTGCATGTGAGCAGAGACTCTGTCCTTGGCTCTGTGCACTGAGTACGCTCTGTACTGTTTAATCATGATTCAGCTGTTCAAAAGTGTAAAGAGTAATGGAGTCTTCATGTATTAAAACATGACAAATTGTACACATGAACATAGATTTGACGATATGATGATGAATATAATAATTGACCATAACACAGGTTTAAATTTATAACATTTTCATAAATGTTATTTTCCTCCTACAGGAATTTTTTAATACATTGAAAGTGCTTAAATCAAACCAGGTTGAGCAATGTTAGAATTTATTATTGTTATTTATTGTTTTAAACTTTATTTAAATTTTGTAAAGACCTTTGTGGATAAGTAAAAACCTTCACATGCCCCAAAGTGCACTTTGGGGCATGTGCGTGGTAGTAAAACATTAATCATATTCTTGATGATTGGAGGTTCTGGGTGGAGGCTGTGTGGGAGTTGATGAGCAAGGACCATCTCCCAGGCATCCACCAGATGAACTTTCATTCCTTTGAACAACGCTCTCAGAGCCTTGTCACCCTGTAGTGAGAACCAATATAACACATGTTATAACAAGTTACCACCAAGCCAAGACATTACTGAAACATTTCACTCCAAGTGAAAAGTAAGAAAATACTCTTGATTAAACACAGAACAAACAATTTCAGATGACCTAAAAGGGAGTAAAAATTAAAATAAAACAAAAAAGCTAAATGATGGCTATCCAAAAGGAGGGAAAATACCTAAAACAAATGCATTGAGGATTACTTACCACACCCCCAAATCAAAGATATAACTTAAATGAATGTTTATTGTTGTTACAGTACTGTATGTGATAACCCTCAAACATCAGTGATGTTCAGAAGCTATCACAGGCAGACACAGAAAATGACACCTCAGAAACTGAGCATTTTACCAAAAGATAGAAACACAACAGAAATATAAGTTTTTCAAAGCTGGATATGTAGCAAAGGGTTATAGACAAAGAGGAAACCTTTTCTCCAACAGCAAACATCACATCTCTGTGAGCCTTGATGCAGATATAAGTTCAGAAAAACCTTCAAATGCATGAAATTTATCCTAAAACAGCATACATGCATGTTCCAATCGAGGAAATAATTTACATAGAACAACCCGAGGGGTATAAAGAACAAACAGAAGCAGGAGAAAAGTCTGTGTACAAATTAAAGACATCCCTGTAGTTTGAAACAATCAGGAATAAATTGGTACAAACTTCAAACAACTTTCAAAGAAACCCAGCTGACCATTGTGTGTACAGAATACAAATAATATGTCATCATTTGGGAGGATGACTTGATAATTGCTGCTCCCAACGTTGATATTTTTAACGATTTCAAAGAAGCAATAAGAACAAAATTCAACTCAATTTTTTACCAAATCTTTTTGAGCAACAGGATCAGGATCACTCTTCTCCTCAGGCCAGCTGTGTTCATCTTAGAGCGACACAGGTCTGATGTGTGCTGGGTCCTGTCTCCAATAGCTCTATTTTTAGGAACAACCAGAAAAAGTCAGGGCCCTATGGAGTTAATGCAGCTTCTTTAATTCCTGTGGTGACAGGTAACGCAGGTAAAATTGTGAAATTAAAGAAAAGCAAAAAGCTTTATAGAGATAAAAATTTGACTCCTATAACATGTCATCCAAAAAGTCCACCAGTGTCTCCAGTAAAGTTTTTAAAATTAGCTCTTCTTAATGTTAGATCTCTTGTTAACAAGTCACTAATAATTAATGATTTTATTTTGACACATCACTTGGACTTTTTATTTCTTAATGAAACATGGTTGAATGACGGTATCAGTAATACTATTCTCAATGAAAGTGCACCACAAGACTTTATTTATTTAAATAAGTGTCGTACTTGCAGGAAAGGTGGTGGAGTTGCTGCCATTTTTAAATCAATATTTCAGTGCAAAGAAATAATATTTGGGGATTTTATCTCCTTTGAATATATGTCATTCTTACTGAAGGGTGATTCAAGAGTTCTGTTTTTAGTCGTTTATAGACCCCCAAAATATTCTGGAGAATTCATGGATGAGTTTGCTGAACTGCTGTCAGTTGTATGCACTGAATACAACTTTTTTAATAATAACAGGTGACTTAAATATTCATGTAGACAATAACATGGACAATACTGCCAAAGAACTGTATGCTTTAATGGATACTTTTGGTCTTACACAACATGTGACTGGTCTGACACACACTCAAGGTCACACTTTGGATCTGGTTATCTCTAAAGGTGTTGACATCTCTGCTGTTGATGTAAGAGACTTAGCTCTATCTGATCATTTCTGTGTCTTTTTTGACCTAGAGACTGTAACATCTGTTCCCCCTAGTTATGTGTGTTTAAAGAAAAGGTACATAAATGAGAACACAAGTGCACAGTTTATGGAAGCCATAGCAATGACACCAACATTGAGTGCTGAGACAGTTGATGATCTTCTGGATGAGTATAATAGAAAAGTCTGTAATGTCATAGATGTGGTGGCTCCAATCAAAACTAAGAGAAAACCAAACACACAGAAAACACCTTGGAGGAGGACTGAGATAATGCAGAATTTGAAATCTGACTGTAGAAGAGCTGAGCGTAAATGGAGATCAACAAAACTCCAAATTCATCTAGAACTGTACAAAATAAGTCTGCGAAAATTCAATGATGGCTTGTTCAAAGCAAGGCAGCAATACTTTTCTGAAATTATTGCCAAAAATGTCAACAACTCTCGCACGTTGTTTTCTGTAATTGAAAAGCTCACAACCCCCCAGATCAGATAGCCCCTGAATTACTGTCAGCTGGAAAATGCAATGAATTTGCTGTATATTTCAATGAAAAAATACAATCAATAAGGTCAAACATCAGAACAAACCAGCAAAATCACAAAAAGCTTGAACAGCTTCAACCACTGAGGGATGAGTCAACTACAATGTTAGAGTTTATTACAGTGAACCCAAAAACAATAGAGGAGACTGTTCAACAGCTGAATCCATCAACGTGTTGCCTTGACACAATACCCTCAAACTTCTTTAAAACTGTTGTAAAGTCACTTGTCACTGATTTGTGTCAGATAATTAACTGCTCATTCCAATCAGGCACCGTACCAAAATCCCTGAAAGTAGCTGCTGTGAAACCTCTGTTAAAAAAGAGAACACTGGATGCCTCTATACTGGCTAACTATAGACCAATCAGCAACCTTCCATTCATGGCCAAGATCATTGAGAAGGTGGTCTTCAACCAACTGAGTCAATTCTTAACATTCAACAAAATATTTGATAAATTTCAGTCAGGTTTTCGTTCTCATCACAGCACTGAAACTGCTCTTATCAAAGTGATCAATGACATAAGGTTGAACACTGATTCAGGAAAAGTATCTGTTCTCATTCTGTTGGATCTAAGTGCTGCATTTGACACTGTAGATCGTACAATTTTGTTGCACAGATTGCAAACATGGGTTGGACTAAATGGAAAAGTAATGCAATGGTTTAAGTCATACTTGAAGGAGCGAAGCTATTTTGTAAGCATTGGAAACTTTGAATCTGACAGATTACCAATGTCCTGTGGGGTTCCTCAGGGATCTGTTCTTGGACCTCTTCTGTTTAGCCTTTATATGCTTCCTTTAGGACAAATTTTACAGAACTGTAAGGTTGATTATCGGAGCTACGCAGATGACACACAACTATATCTATCACTGAACCCAGATGACCATGGTCCCATTGAGGTGTTGTGTGACTGTTTAAAAAAAATAAACTGCTGGATGAGTGAAAACTTCCTTCAACTAAACCATGACAAGACGGAGGTGATTGTCTTTGGTAACAAGGAAAAGAGGACTGCTATCAGCAATTATCTTGAGTCTCGATCTTTAAAAGCTAAAGACCAAGTCAAAAACCTTGGTGTTCTGATTGACTCAGATCTTACATTCAGCAGTCAGATCAAATCTATCACAAAAACAGCCTTCTACCACCTAAAGAACATCTCCAGAGTGAAAGGTTTAATGGCTCAGAAAGATCAGGAGAAACTGGTCCATGCTTTTATATCCAGCAGACTGGACTATTGTAATGGTCTTCTGACAGGAATCCCCCAAAAGAGCATCAAACAGCTACAGCTCGGGTCTTAACCAGAACAAAGAGGTCAGAGCACATTACTCCAGTTTTAAAGTCTTTACACTGGCTCCCAGTCAGCCTCAGAATAGACTTTAAAGTTCTGCTGCTGGTGTATAAATCTGTGAATGGGTTTGGTCCAGAATACATCAGTGACATGTTAGTCAGGTATGAACCCAGCAGGTCTCTCAGATCTATGGACACAGGTCAGATAGTGGAGCCCAGAGCTCACAGTAAACATGGTGATGCTGCTTTTAGTTGTTATGCTGCAAAGAAGTGGAACAAACTGCCAGCAGAGCTGAAGTCAGCATCCAATGTGAACATTTTTAAATCAAAGTTAAAGGCACTTTTTTTCTCTACTGCATATGATTGAGAGAGATTTTTTGTCATGTTGTTGATGTAATGATGATTTTACTGATGATTTTAATTGATTTTACTGATGATTTTAAATGTTCTTATTGATTTTAAACAATTGAATGTTTTATCATGTGAAGCACATTGAGTTGCCTTGAGTGTGAAATGCGCTATACAAATAAATTTGCCTTCCCCTGCCTTGCCTAACAATAAATCAAAAGAAATACATGCTGAACATATTGGAAGAATTACGAGATGATCTATTGCAGTCCTATGTCTTCCCCATGTAAGCAAAAACTTGACTACAATGAAACTGCACCAGACCGAACATCAGTTGAATAGTGATCACATTTTCCCAGACATTCGCTAGTGAATGCAAAACATGTTTTGAAATACCTGAAAGGTACGTGTCTATAAATTAACGTAAAAGAAAAACAATGAAGACTTGAGCCTGATAGCCTACAGTGATTTTTTTTTTTACTTGACTGCACATGCTGTCAAAGGTCAACACTACAAGAAGTGCAATCTTTTTTTAGACAGCAATGCATTTTAATTTTCATTTTTTTGTTATTGCAATTTATTTAATTGCATAATTGTGACCATCTCCAGCCCTCCCTAAGGAAGGGTAAGAAACACAAGAAAAGGGAGAATATAAAAAGAGAGGGCAGTGTTACACCTAGGTGAGGGGGTGGGGGGGAGGTGGAGGGGGAAGAGAGCAGGGAGGAGCAATTCAAGGAAGAGAAATGGAAGGGTGGGAAAGAATTGATTACTGTAAAGTGAGATGTGAAGTTGTAGGCGTGAGGCTTAACTATAATGGTGGTGGCTGTGGGCAGAGGGAAGGAGTGAGTGGAAATACCTGAAACATGTATTTGGGATCAATGTGTCTCAAGTTAAGCCCACTACAAGTTTTATCCCACAGTCCAAGGCATGCTAGTGCATCGTAGACCGATGTATGTGCAAAAAACTGCCACTGTAAACCCAAGCACTGCCCCGGACTCAAGGACGCAGCCAGAATAGCAAAAAGAGCGGGGCCCAGCAAGCCCGGGCGACCCCCCACTGGCTGAGCAGCCCCCCAGACACCCCCAAGACACCAAGCCGAGAGGCAGCCACCGCCCCCCACATACACACCCGAGAAAGCACAGAGAAGCCGAGGAGCCAGCGCACTCCGCCACCGCCCCAACCCCCAACCCCAAGGCCCCCCACCGACATACACCCCACCACCCCCACCCCCGCACCCAATCCCCCGAGGGGAGGGCCCAGGGGGCCCCCCACCCGAGATCCCAGCAGAGAGGCCAAGGCCCACGCCTAGCAGACGGCCAGAGCCGCAACAAACGGGCAGCCGGCGGGCACCCGCCAGTGGGCCCAGAGCCAACAGGGACCAAACCCCAGGCCAGAAGGACCTGGTATAGAAGCAGCACGCCCAGGGACAACGACCACACCCCCGGGCCGCCCAGGGCAACGAGGGGACGCTGGAAGCTGCACCGCCAGCCCCCAGGCGCACCGACCCAGCCCCCCAGAGCGCCGCAGGTCACCATTTTTTGACATAACCAGCGCAATGCGCCTCAGTTACTGCTAAAGCCCCCCCGCCGCCCCACCCACCCCCAGGGGCCTAGCCAGACCGCCACATCGGCATGCGGCACGCGCAAACCAGAGGCGGTACTTTGGGAACCGCCCAAGCAGGGGCCACCCCACGCCGCACCCACTGGTATGCAAGAGCGCGGCCCGCACCACCCACCCTGGAAGACCCCCGCCAGGACCGACCAAGCCAGCCGGCCAAGCCCGCCGGCCCCCAAGAGCACCCCCCCGGGACCGGGAACCCCCAAGGGCGAGACCCCGGGTGAAGCCCCCCAGGGAGCACCCCCCCCAGCCTATACCACAAACCGGCCACAGTCAAGCAGGACCGCACAGCCCCAGATGGCGCAAGGACAGCAGCCCAGGCCCCGCCGCCCACTGGACACAAGGCAATGCCACCTACCGGCGCGCGAGCGACTGGCGGCCACCACTGCAGGAAGGAGGCACCCCAACGGCATCCACCCATTGCGGAACAGCAGTCCCCAACTAAGGGCACCCCAGATCCACTGATCGCAGGACAGACCTACCAGGCAGCCGACGGCAACCACAACCACCGGAACAGCTAGCGCCACCCCCCAGCAAACAGCATCATCTCGAAGCGCCAAGCAATCCCGCCCCAACACTGATACAGACGCCAGCAACCCCCAGCGCGCCCACCCCCCACACCGGCGGGACAGGCCGCCCCGGGCCCGCACACACCGAGGACAGCCCCCAAGGTGACCAGGAGACGAGACATGGACCAAGCCACGGCCATAGGGAAGAGGCACCCCCACTCCCCGCCGGGCCGACACTGCCCGGAGAGACCCCAGCCTACAGTGATTCTGATTGGGCATCCTCACTTGAGGACAGATGAACCAATGGGTTATTGCTTTGCCTCAGCCAAACACATGGTCCTGCCATTTATTGAAAATCCAAAAAACAATCCACGCTGGCTCTTTTTCAGTGTTGGGAGTAAAAGTAATGTATTACTTTTTGCTGTAAAACAGTAATGTAACGCATTACTAATAAAATTTTGCTAATATTATGCTCGTTACAAATCTCAGTAATGCGCGTTACAACGCATTTTAACCTGAGATGTGAAAAACAGCACCAGTAACTTGAAGAAACACCTTGATCAGTGCCACACTAACACCAAGTTGACACAGAGAGAGGCAGGCGCGGCGAAGAGAAAGAGTGCAGATGACGAAAGTGCGGAAAAGAGTCAGACAAAGCAGCAGAAATTAAGTTTCTCTCGGTCTGCCGTGCTACTTGAACCAAGAGAAGTGAGGAGACTGGTGGCAGAGTATGTGGTGGAGGATATACAGCCTCTGTCAACCGTGGAATCGCCGGCTTTTAAAAAGCTTGTCAGCAAAATGGTCACGTTATCTCGTGACTGGTTTGTATTGAGCGCTCATATAAGATAGTGTTACAATTTTACTTGGTCACCATGTTAGCAGCAGTAAAAAACAGTGCACTAAAAAAGCCAACAGATATTGTAAATTAACATGCAACATTTAAATGTAACCAATATTTGTGTTTCTGAAGATCATTGTTACTTATTGCGCCATGAGCCTGTGACTATTATATTAAGTTGTTAGTAGGCTACACAGCCATTATGCTATACCACATTACCCTCAAATGGATATATAATCAGCTGCAATAAACTATGTTTTAGCATTTTGGAATGCTAGTCATACTTCTGCGGTTATTTTGGTGACAATACTGAGACAGTAATTTTGTAATGTAACTAATTACTTTTAAATGGCGGTAACTGCTAATATGTAATGTATTACATTTCAAAAGTAACTTGCCCAACACTGCTCTTTACACTTTTGAGGCTGAATACATCGATTTAACAACGACGAGAGAAGAAAGAATATAGTTTAATCAACTGTTAAATGTCTTTGACAACAAGAGCTTCAGGTGTACAAAACTCCATGATGATAACCAGGAGGCTATTGCATTGTGTAGGAAACCTGTAAGCAGAAAGAGATCAAAACACATTGATGTGACACAATCATTTTATATTATATTTATAAATATTTTGCTATTATAATTTGACAATCATGAGCTAAGGGCTTTCTTTTAAGAGTGACATTTGTAGAAGTTTAGTATTGTGAACACATATCAAACGTCAACACTGAGCTGAATGTCAAACAGACGTAAACTAACACTTCCAGACACCCAAGTGTAGCATTTATGTCGTAATATGTGGTGTAAGTTTAATTACCAGTCGTAATTTTTTTGTAGACGTTTAGTAGTATTGGACTAGGGTTTCAGGAGATAGATTCAACTCAAGGAGGGAATGGACAATAAATAAGGCAATATTGGACAGTGGTTTAGTTCATAATATATATTGACAATATTTACACACCCAGAAAACCAACAATTACACACAATATTTACAGCTGCAGTATTTTAAGTGCACTTTTAATGAGTATGGTGCCGTTGTGGTTCCACTGCCAATGCTTGGAACTTTCCACGAGTTCGTCAAAGCAGCCGGTGGTATCTCACCACCAGAAGAGAGTTTCTACAGTCTCAAAGTAGTCCATGAGAGCCAACAGCTTTTAGTTCGCTCCTAATACGCTTCCACATGTCCGAAAGCAGCGTGAATGAGGGGGGAAGAACAAGGCTCCAACAGCCTCCTACCAGATCACTTGAGTTGTGGACTGGATCCTTCAGTTCCGGGCAGTAATCTTTTAAGCTCACCATCAGTTAGTACCCATACCAGGGAAACCTGGCCAATTCCTTTTCAAACCTCAAGCGCAGCAGGATTAAATGGCTCCTATCCCTGAGGTGGGTGAAGTCTGTTGCAGTAGCTTCGTGTTCATCCCCTCACTCTCTGACAGGGAACAAACACGGCTGCTTACAATAGGTGACAGAGCTAAGTGATTGGCTGAACGTATTCTCGTGAGAGTAACGTGGAGTGGAGGAAGAGACGTCACGCATAAAAAAAACGAGTTTTAGCAACGGAGAATCCCCTTCAAAACCACCCAACTGAACTTAAAGCTTAAATACTTTACACAACTTGTTTATTATTATATTTCATAAATATAATTCTGTATAAGTATAAATAACACTGTCAATCCTATATAAATATGTTGATCAATATATATATATCAGGGCTACACAATCACCTGGTTTTCATTCACCAGCACAAAGTATAAGACAAAGCAGTAACAGATTAAAAAAAAAAAAATTAGCTTTACCTTTCCCAATTGGATTTGAAAAGCAACTGAAGGTCCGAAGTCCAGTCTCCGTCCAGCAACAGTCCAACGAGTCGGGCCAGAACCCTCCGCCATAAATGGCTAGCTTTCGGGAGGATGGTTTAATCTAGGCGTGTCCGCCTTTCGTCCCGATCCCGGTGGAAATTCATGGGAAGGAAAATGGAACCTCTTTGTTACGCCAATTGTCACGGCAGATTTTCAGTTCTTCTTGTTTTAGACCAAATATTTACATTCCGTGATGATGAAATCCAGATGGAAGCAATGTACAAGTAACAAAAGTTTATTAAAACAAAATAAATCAAAACAAGTGAGCACAATGGACTTCTCTGAGCAGAGAGGTACGAAAGCTTGTGCCAATAATCTAAAAACATACTATGTCATTTATAATGTTGGAGGGAGGAGAGGAGAAAAAAAGAAGAAAGAGTGAGGAGGATGAAAAGTGAGGATGGCAAGGGATGAGGATGGGCTATCTTGTCTGTGTGTGTGTATGTGTGTGTGTGTGTGTGTGTGTGTGCATGTGTGTGTGTGTGTGTGTGTGTGTGTGTGTGTGTGTGCGCGCTTGAGGCGTCTTTCTATCTTAACTATTTTGGCTATGTATGTGTACAACCTTGGAGTCCGGTACCAAACTGGAACAGTATCTCCATGTATGGGTGTGCTATCTATGTGACTCACCAGGCAGAGAGACATGGGACAGGTCATCAGGAGAACATAGGAGAAAAACTTACAATTTGATAATACACAAGCACACAACCTTAATGAATCACTACACATTAGGACACAATTGTAAAAACAATGGAGAATCCCTATAAAGACCTTCTTGAATAAGTAAAAACCTTCACAGATTGTTCTCACTGTGCATTTTGGGGCATGTGTATGATAGTAAAACATTAATCATATTCTTGATGATTGGAGGTTCTGGGTGGATCTTGTGTGGGAGTTGATGAGCAAGGACCATCTCCCAGGCATCCACCAGATGAACATTCATACCTTTGAACAACGCTCTCAGAACCTTGTCATGCTTTAGTGAGAACCATTCACTCATGGTTAATGCATCAAATAATGTTCTCAGTTCTTGGGGGGTTCCAGTTTTTATCACCACTATAGTGTCAGGAGCTCTTGCTAACAATCTCCTTACTGCACTGCGAATGCTCATCAGCCGCCGGATGTAGATTTTTAGAGGAAAACTGGTGAAGTGTATCCAGACACCAATAAGTACAACAGTTGAAGCTCCTCCACTGACACTATCAAGTTCGTTGGCAATGTAACACAAATCTTGGATCGGTACATTCAGAAATCGAATAGGTGGACCGTGGCACCGGTATGTCACCAGGATGTTGTTTTTTCTGTCCTCTGCCTTAAATGGACCACATCGCGCCAAATTCTGGCGGTTAATTATCTTGGTGTCTAAAATAAATACAAGAAAATATTTAACAGTAGACCAAGTATTACAAGGGTTTTAGGAGATGCACTTACTTGGTAGAGCTTTATTGAGGTAATCAAAAAACTGCCTGATGGTGGAGTCTCCATACATGTGAACCACCTTTCCTTTCAGACATTGAATTATGGCTGCAGTGTCAAACTGCTGAACTTCAGTAATGCCAAGAGATTTCCACACACCCTTATAATAGAATCCTGAGGCTGCAGTCTTCACATTGTTACTCCTCAGCATTACTGGGCCTAGTACAAATTAGATATTGTTGAACAGGCATTAATGGAGAAAACCTGTATTATTCAGTTTTAGGCCATTGTTAATTAGAAGCAGATATCTAACAGCAGTCACATTTTCAAGGGCAAATCTATTTTTTCATTATTTTACACAATAAAGTGAGCTACATTTTTAAAGTTGCACTTAGTTGTGAATAAAGATACGAGACTTATGGAAGTCAGGACATAGTGCTGCCTATTTATGTTGATGATCAATAGATCCCTTTAATAACTCAAAAGGGCAGGTTTGTCAGATAAAGAAGCATGCCTGTGTATCCTTAACCTTTATCTAAAAAATATTATGAAAAAACAATATTTTCTTGAATTTAAGGACAGGCCTTGGTTACATTCATGAAATTAATATTTTTGAAGATTATATATGTGTATATGTATATACAGTATTCTTGGAATAAAAAGGAAATGATAACCTAAAGAAGAATCAGCCAAGAAAGCAATCTGGCAAACAGGTGAGTACACAAATAATTTTGAACATCATACTAATACCAAAAAGTCAAAAGTCAGATATTAGAGACATTGTTTACAGACTATTTGTTGGACATTGTGCTGAGGACACACAAGTTGCTTGTACGAATTGTAACTGAGAAGAACTTTATCTGTTTGACACGGGCAGAGACTGCATTGTTTCTTTTGGTGTCAGGCTGATGTTTGTCATCTTGTTGTGGACCTGGAAGTTTAGTTTAATCCCAGCCTTCTTCCTGGCTGTGTGAATAGGAACCAGCAACCTGGGATTTGCTACCCTTACCCGAATGTGAGGAATCACCAGGGTCCCTCCAACATCAGTCAGAAAGAGATGCTGTCTATGAATTTTGCAACCCAGATTACAAATGCAGCTACAACACCAACATCCATACATCATATAATACCTCCATCTTGGTGGTATTGTATGATATCTGGTTTTGGAGCATCACCTTCAACATTTGTGTCGTGGTGTATGGTTGAGAGTGCCAAGACAGCTTTGTTTGGCTTTGACACATAGATGACGGTGGTAACCTGATTCCTTAATCCAATGGATTTCTTGGTTGTTTGCAGCTCTCATGACATCAGGAATGTATGGCTTATTAGAGCAAACAGTCCAAAATATGTCAGTCCATCTTCAGCCAGTTCAACAGAAGTAAAAAAATGATCTGCTGTGATATTCCGACCACTACGTCTCCATGGTGCCACCAGTTCCTGCACTACTCAAACTCCCTGTCCAACGTCACGTGCTTTGCCGGGCTGCCTGCCTAGATACAAATCAGCTTTCAGTGTTTCAGTAGGTAGCTTGTATCAGTGTCACACCACCACCATATCTTGATGCCATAGTTGGGAGGCTTAGACAAAATGTACTGTAGAAATCCACACCCCCACAAAAAGCCACACAAAGATCCGTCAAGGTATAAAGTATATAGTACTCTACAATGGTATAATGCACTTCAGTGTCTGAGTAGCTGTGTAGTGTGCACGTCTACCATTGTTAGCCAACGTCTACCATTGTTACCATTGATAGCCAACATTCACTCCGAAATAACATAACACAAACACAAAGATCAACAAAATATTTGGTTAGGGTCCAATCAGACAATTACATTGTCTGTTTAACAGAGTTAAACAGACATGTTTCCTGAGGGGCAAATTTTACTAGACAAAAAAAAAAATTGTGTGATGTACATGCTGTGAATGTTAGAAAACTGATGGGATCCAACTGGAGCAATTGAATCAGAGAGGTGCTTCTCAACTTTAATAAAAAGCTTTCCTTAGCAATACAAGATCACCTCAATGCTCTGGCTATGTTCTCAACAGAGAGAAAGAAACTACATCAGACAATCCTGTTATCAACACCAGAGGCATTGAGAAATTTGTCACTCAGAAAGACAGACAAGCAAAGTTCCTGTACAAACAAGAAAAGTCATTTATCCACTCACTCATATTATACAATTATCTTAGAAATACAAACGTACCCTTCTTTTCCTTACTCACTCACAAACTGTTGATTTGTATAGATTCAGCTGATTAAACCCTTTGATTGTTGTATTTGTTGCCATTCCTTTTTAAAGCATGCATGGAGCATTATACAATTGAGATAAACTATCACTGTTAAATTGTAGTTTTCTTCTGACTGTTAAAATGAATTCCTATACTGGACTAGGGAGAGAAATGGCGTCTGCCACTTCCCAAGCAAAGATTGTGATAAACGAATCATGAGAATGTGCACACTGGTGCGCTAACTCTGAACCTGGCGCATGGACACTTTGGAGACGTGGGAAAATGACGATGCCAATGGTTAATTTGAAGCAATTAATATTAATCTTATACATTTAATGTGCTCACATATCAGAGTTATAGATCCACATAATCATACCCAAGCCTCCTCTGTTATTTATGTAAAAAGTGAGACATCAGGTCATGTATTTAAATGCTCATATTAGGGTTCTGAGTGAAAACGAATGCTTGAACTGGTCCGTAGTCTTGTTTCCGGCAGCTGAGCTGAGCAGCAGCAAAATTCATAGCTGAGCAGGTAGCAAAAATTATTTACTAAACAGGAACTACTACTTCTGAGAAATATACAATACTTCATTTCACACCAAAGTCTGTCATTTAACATCTGATTCTGGCACTGAGGTAATCATCTACTCCTTTTTTTATTGTTGGCTCAACTGGAAAGCTAAGAAAGCTACACGTAGCAAGCTAACTAGGAGAAGAATGGCTCTTTTTCCAACAGACTACAGCAGCCTACTACAAAAGATTACTGAACTGGAGACTACAGTGCGAGGAATACAAGTAAACATAGAGGTAAATAGACTCTGTGGATATGGGAATGAAACGAATGTGCTGCTGTTTCAAAAGAGCGGAGAGGATAAAGCTAACTCGCTACCAGCCGGGGCAGACAAAGCCATCAGAGCTAAGGAGGATCCTGTTCCCGTCGTTAGGCCAACAGGTTCCTGAATCACTGTCGGAGCTAAGCCTAAGAGAAAGTCATGTCCCCCTTCAAAGGCTAACAGGTCGAGCAAAGCGTCCTGATATCAGTAATGAAACGGACTGGCCTGCACTTCCTTCCCAGACTGCAGCCTAGACTTTAATTCCCTTGTTTGCTCAGACACAGATGTGGACATCTGTTAAAGGCAGAAGTATCACCAAATCACAAACCCAGTTTTATGTAGAACTAGACAATCGATTTGCCCCACTGCCTAATGACAAAGGATCCTGCTCTAATGAGGGCAATACACAACCTTCTGGAACTGAGGACTGAAAGCGCTTCAGGAAAACAAAAGCTACATGGTAAGCCAAAGCTTCAACCTCACACACTGATAGTGGGAGACGTTTCTGTTAAAGATGCTCAGAAGACATCCAGCAGCAATGTGAAAGTAAATGCTTAACTAATGACAGTATCAGACATGGCTGACAAAATCTTGCATATTGAGGTGGATGTTGTGATTCATTTTGGATTAAATGATTTAGCCAAGGAGGAGTCCGAGGTGTTGAAGCAGAAGTTCACCCATCTGTTAAAAACTGTGAGCTGTTTGCAGCTTAAAGTGTTAATCAGTGGCCCGATACCTCGAGTCCGCAAAGGAGATCTAAAATTTTTAAGGATTTACTCTCTGAATACATTTTTGTCTTTGGCTTGTGGGGCCTCAGGATCTCGTCACAGTAATTCTGTGCATTAAAAATGCCATCTTTAAAATGCACCTTTGTTTGTTGTCAATAACATACACCTGCCCATACCATAACTCCACCGTGGCGATCCACAACGTGGACCACTCACCGACACACACAAACTGTCTGCCATCTGCCCTGAACAGTGAAATCGGGATTCTCTCCAACGTGCCAGATGCTATCGAATGTGAGCATTTGCCCACTCAAGTCGGTAACGACGACAAACTGCAGTCAGGTCGAGACCCCAATGAGGATGACAAGCAAGCAGATGAGCTTCCCTGAGGCGGTTTCTGACACTTAGTGCAGAAATTATTTGGTTATTCAAACCGATTGTTGCAGCAGCTGTCCAGGTAGGTGGTCTCAGACGATCATGGAGGTGAACATGCTGGATGTGGAGGTCTTGGGCTAATGTGGTTAGTGGTGGTCGGTGGTTGTGAGGCCAGTTGGATGTACTGCCAAATTCTCTGAAACGCCTTTGGGGATGGCTTATGGTAGAGAAATAAACATTTAATTCACGGGCAACAGCTCTGGTGGACATTCCTGCTGTCAGCATGCCAACTGAACGCTCCCTCAGAACTTATGACATTTGTGGCATTCTGCTGTGTGATTAAACTGAACATTTTTAGAGTGGCCTTATATTATGGCCAACCTATGGCACAACTGTGCAATAATCATGCTGTCTAATCAGCATCTTGATATACCACACCTGTGAGGTGGGATGGATTATCTCTGCAAAGGAGAAGTGCTCACTAACACAGATTTAAACAGATTTGTGAACAATATTTGTGAGAAATAGGTATTTTGTGTATATAGAAAATGTTTAAGATCTTTGAGTTCAGCTCATAAAAAATGGAAGCAAAAACAAAAGTGTTACGTTTAAATTTTTGTCCAGTGTATTTTACTTCAGTCACACTGCTATCAGTCCTGATAAAGACAAAGGACAACATGTACCATTGGAGAACAATACAACAAGGAAAAAACATGGCGTCGATGTGCTTCCATCAAGAAATCAAAATTGCCAAAAGAAAGAAATCAACCCACCCCCCACATCTCAAGACCCATTTGCTTCACCCCAAAATTCACCTACTTCCACCTAATTCAGTTTCTCTCCTACCCCTGCCTTCTTGGATTGAGCTGGTACTTGCTAGCACAAGATTGACACCCCATCCTTTACGTCACCATGATTCCATCTTCTCTCCCCGAAAAAAAACAATCAGCACCACCCACCCCTCCTTGACAATACCAGGCCCAGGAACCGTCTTCTCCTCAGGCTGATAAGAGCATGATCCAAACAGCCAGCTGTGTTCAGCTTTGAGCGACATATCTCTGATGTGTGCTGGTTCCGGACTGCAAGATATATTTTTGTAGGAACAACCAGAAAAAGTCAGGGCCTTACAGAGTTAATGCAGCTTCTTTAATTCCTGTGGTGACAGGTAACAGGTAAAATTGTTCAATTGAAGAGAAACAAAAAGCTTAATAGAGAAAATGATTTGATTACTATAACATTTCATATAAAGTGTCCACCAGTGTCTCCAGTAAAGCTCTTCTTAACGTTAGATCTCTTGTTAACAAATTACTAAAAATTATATTATTTTGACACATCACTTGGACTTTTTACTTTTTAATAAAATGTGGTTAAATGATGGTATCAGCAGTGTTGGGACTAACGCGTTATTAAGTAATGCTTTACAGTAATTATGATACTTTTGTGGTAACGAGTACTGTAATAATTACTTTGTCAAAATCATTAACGCATTTATCATTACTGTGATTTGAACAGGCTAGTTACTTGTTGCTTCACGTGTATAATTCAGTGTAGCAGCACTAAGGTGTCTGCAGGCAAATCCCCTCCATCTGACAGGTACACGCACCCCAGGTCTGCTCCAGCTGTCTTCAATTTAAACATTATTTTTTTAATAAATGTTCATGTGAAAGGGTTTTTTCATTAGAATGAGTTGGACGCCACTGCTGCTTTGCTTCACGTCGCTGCTTTGCTTGCCTGCACCATTTACCTGTGGAACCGTGTGTGAGCCTTCCCGTGATTCGTTTCCTGGCTGGGATGGCCTACCGGATAGTCCCGATCCCCCCGACTCGCCGCAAGGCCTTGACTCACCTCTTAAAGCAGTAACCAATCATCTTATGGTTAATCTCTCAACCGCTGCCTCTCGGATTATTTTACGGTACCTCGGTACGGTCAGACTAACGAACCCGGAACTCAACCTTACTGTTTACTTGATTAATTTCTCCACGACTGTGTCCTGTATTTCACCAACACGGAGTGGTTTAAAAATGTGAACTATAAAACCATCTCTCTCTACATTTGTTCCCGTCACACAACAGAAAATGTCAATCGCCGTTAATGCTTGTCAGATGCACTGTATGTCCAAAGTATATTTCGTTTCTGTAGTGATGAGGAAAGCTGTTGATTCCATACTAGGTATCAGAAATTTTGACTGGTTATTGACGAGCTGTTACCTGTCTTTCTTTGATACACTGTGATGGACGAAGATCCAACAGCCAGAATAGGAGTTTTCATGTTAATTTTGCTGAAAGATACAAAATATAAATATTTCAATTGGCAATCAAATTATTACAAAACCACAAAACTTAGGAACAGCATTCTATAGCAGCTGTGAAACTGTTATTAGGTGCTTTTCATACATAAAAATGCAACTCAAAGTGCTTTACAGGGTTAAACGGTAATGCTGCATGCAACACAATGGCTGCTCTGTAAAACTCCTTTAGATGGTTTTAATATATGTGACATGCCACAAAAAAAGTAGCAACAAGTCGGCCTCAGCCAAGCTAAGAAATCACTCAAAAACCTTTATTAAAATTAGGATTTCTTTTTTTTTGCATAGGGAAACTAGTGTACCCTTGCAATAACAGCCACACAAAGTAATGCAGCTTTTGTTACTATCCCCCACCTGCCTGCTCAGGTAGGTGAGAAAAACTTAGACCTGATTCTTCACTGAGCTACTTTGGAGACTGCTAATATTCAAATTGACATAACTTCATTAAATATTCTTTGATTCCCACAGGTACAGTATAACATTATTGGAAGCTTAACCACCCTTTCAAAACACCCCATGGCCGACTTGTTAATAGTTTTTCTCGTGGTGCCCCACGTGTACACATTCATGTTAAAATTAACTCTTTGGTTCAAAGCCAAAGCAGTTGAAATTGGTTTCCTTGAAAGCTAAGTGGTATCAAATAAAGATATGTGAATTGCCAAGGCATAATAAACAGGTTGAACTCACTCTTGGAAAAGCCGTTTCTCTTCCTTTTGGAGGTTTAGTACAAACACCCCATACTTGTGACTGATTCTGTTAGTACAATTAAGTTTTGTCTTTTTAGGCTTCAGGCAGAACCATGGTTCACCTGTGCGAACATCAGTGAAGTCGCACACAGGACGCTTTGAAGGACGCAGGCAAATGTTGCACTCGGTTGTTTCGCTAACCGAGCCTGAGCGAAAAATGCTTCTGTAATTGATCCTGTCAGGTTCTTCACTGTTCAGCCTTTGCAGCACTGTGACAGCCTCACTGGGATGAACCAGAGTCACCTGATAATACAGAGATTCAGAGGTTTTATTTTTTGTTCAACTAATATTTCTTAAAATATAATTCTTATATATAAACTTCATTCTTGAATGTACTGCTTTATGGACAAGCTGCAACCTGAAGTTACGTGATGGGATAGGTCATTGATGCTAGGCTATTAGGCTTATTTAGGATGAATTGAATGTGCTATGTGCTAAGATCCTAAAAGAAAACAACATGGTGTCAGAGTGAACATCAAGAATGACACACTTTACCCTACCACTGAACTTAAGTCTGCAATGAAATTGCATGGAGAACTGGAGAACATGCGTAACGCGTTTGAGCTAGGCAGTTGACTGCGGCTACAATAGCGGCATATGAAGACTTCTTTAAAGGAACCTGGATTGTGAATGAATACATTAGGCAATAGTTCAGTTTGAGTGTGTGTATTAACAGAAATATTTATTTGGAGTGTGTTCTCAATCTGCCTTGTCTGTGTGATGTTAAGTGTTTTTTGCACTTTATTTTGATAGGCACGGAATGTGGTTCTAGATCCTGCAGAGTGTTTTCTCACTTCCTTTTGATTGTGAGTGTGACTGTTTCCATCTGAGCGGGAGGAACTTCATTTACCATGTTTCAGTGATGTTCTGATGACGTTGCCAGAACTAAGCTCTAAATAAAAACTACTTCATTGAAAGAATGAACGTGCAACAGGTTATGGGCACAGGCACAGCATGGGAGGCCAATGGTAAAATGGTAAATGGACTAGATTTATATAGAGCTTTATCACCACATTGAAGCAGTCTCAAAGCGCTTTACATATTAGCTCATTCACCCAATCACTCTCACATTCACACACCAGTGGGACAGGACTGCCATGCAAGGCGCTAGTCGACCACTGGGAGCAACTTAGGGTTCAGTGTCTTGCCCAAGGACACTTCGACACATAGTCAGGTACTGGGATCGAACCCCCAACCTCTCGTTCAGAGGACGACCCTCTACGCCTGGCAATGGCACAGACTGAATCTCTTTTTTTTTTTTTCTTTCTTTTTTATTGCTCTTTGTGCTCAAGCAGAAATATTCACAATGCATGTCACATGGTCTACAATACACGATCTCTTTCATCCTTACTGACCGCCAGAGGCGGTGCTTAAAGCACTGGATGTTCCATCTTGCACATGCGCAGGTCGAGTAATTATATCAACAAAGATGGGTGATCCGGAGAGTCCATATCTACCGGTGTCGTCAGGTGATCTGTTCCTTCTATATTCTCACGATTGCTGATAACGATAGCAGGTCGGTTGTTTGCTATTCACAGCTTGTCGTTTGTAGCTTTGTAACCGTAAGGTTGTCGCCTCGAGTCTTCTCGTCCTTTAGAAGCTGCAACTCGCTGTTTTCCCTTTAAGTGGGGCTGAGACACCACAGTCTGCGGCAGGTGAGTGCACTGCTTCGACTTAGTGACCAGTTTACCAGGGGCTGCCTGAGGTGGTGAGTATCGTACACTTTATTGTCATCGGTGATTTGCCATGGTGATTTGCCGAGGTGAATGTCATGGCTGCATTCACCTCGGCACTGCTCTCTCTCTCTCTCCCGCTAACGGCAGTGTGCACTCTGCGGTTTTGTCAGATGTTGCGCCAGTTAGATTCACTGGAGCAGTTTGATCACTCCAGGCCAGTGTACTCGCTGGCCTCTGAGTGAAGTTCCTTCATTGAAGCCACTGCAGCTCGGCAGTTATCAATATAACTATTATAATATAATTATTATTGATATATAATTAATATACTGTAATTATCAATATGATTATTATTTATATAATACTAATTTGTGTAATTATTATTCATATATAATAATAATACAAATTAATAATATTAATTAATAGTAATGAAAAAGAATTGGAGAAGAATGGACTGCCATTTGTGTGTCTCCTGCATGCCACCCTTCAGGCAGAGAACGGTCATATTCAGTGTCCTGCTTGCCTGGGCATTGGCCACCTAAGAGAGGGGGTGTCCGGTAATCCATGAATGAACTGCAGTTTTATGCCTCATGCACTGCAACTCTCCAGGTTGGCTGAGGCTGTGGGCAAAATAGACTTGCCCTCTGAAGATAGAGCCACCGGCGTGCTACGCGTCCTCCAAGGCAAGGAAGGTTGATGCTCTGGCTAACAAGGTAGATGCTCAGCACCGAGTTTGTGCAGATTAAGGCCATCTTGCTTAACCTACAAAGCCCGGTGCGCTAGTCTTCGCAGCTAACCCTGTCGCAGGTCCATCTCCCACCTTCAGGAGGAGGATGCACTGTCCACGGCAGCATCACGAACTCCGACAGTTCCTTCGTTTTATGTTTATGAAAAAGGTTTATCAGTACAGGGTTCTGCCATTTGGGCTATCCCTGGCCCCTCAAATATTTACCCGGTGTGTGGCAGCAGCTCTGTCACCGTTACAGGCCAGCGGAGTTTCAATACTCCCCTATCTGGACGACTGGCGAGTCATCTCCCCGACTAAGGAGCAGGTGTTGAGGGACACTGCTGCTCTCATCAGTCACGTGGGCAATCTAGGCTCTAAGGTAAATTATGCCAGGAGCAACCCAGTCAGGTTGTGAGGTACTTGGGGCTTGTGCTGGATTCCTCAGCAATGCGGGCCTCCCTCTCTCCACAGCAAGTCACCGCCATCCTAAGCCTTCTACGGTGTTTCTAGCATGGCACCCTCTTGCAGTATGGCCTGGTCCTGCGACTCATGGGGATGTAGGCCTCAGCATCCATGGTCATAAAACAGGGGCTTCAAACACTGCGCCCGTTTCAGGTATGGATGAACAGCCTGCATTTAGACCGCAGCCACCACTGGCACAAGGTGGTCAGGGTGTCTGCCCAGTGTCTCCTTACCCTCCGACCCTGGAGGAGGGAATACTTAATGTCGGGTGTACCCATGGGGAGGGTACAAATGAGAAGGATGCTTCTCTTATGGGTTGGGGTGCTGTGTGGCAGTCCAGGACTGTCAGGGGCCTGTGGAGTGCCCAGCAGAAGCAGCAGCACAAATGTGTTGGAACTTCAGGCTGTATTCCTGGCTCTCAGGCACTTTCTCCCTATTCTGAAAGATCGGCATGTTCTCGTCCGGTCAGACAATACCTCAGCTATGTATCAACCACCAGGGTGGCACCAGTTCTCTGACATGTCTGCAGGTGGCACACCAGCTTCTCACGTGGGCTTACCCCAACTTCCTGAGCCTCCGAGCAATGCATGTTCCTGGTCTCGGGAACACCGCCGCGAATCTGCTCTCCCGTCAGAAGCCTCCATCCGGAGAGTGGGGACTTCACCCAGAGGTGGTAGCTGTGCTATGGACCACATTTGGCAGAGCAGCAGTGGACCTCTTTGCTTCAGAGGCAACAACTCACTGCCCTCTCTGTTTTTTTCTGGAAAAAGAGACCAGCCCCCCCGGGTGCATGCCTGCCCGGACGGCCTACTTCTTGCATTTTCTCCACTCCCCCTCATACCAGCAACGTTTCACAGGGCCCAGCAGGGTGGTCTCTGTCTGCTTCTGGTTGCCCCATGCTGCCAGGAAGACCATGGTTCCCGCTGTTGCTCAAACTCCTGCGGGGGACACCGTGGTGTCTTCCAGAGAGGAAAGATCCCCTGTCTCAGGTCAACGGACGCATATGGCACCGGAGTCCGGGTCGTCTGAAGCTGTTCTTGGGGCCCCTATAGTTGTGGACCCACTTTTGGCGTCCTGCGAGGGGGCAGTACCCCACACAATTTAAAACTGTTAAACACCATCCACCAGAGTGCTTTACGCTAACAGGTGGAAGCTATTTGTGGAGTGGTGTGACTCTCACAACGAGGTGCCAGGGAAATGTTTAGTGGTGGCAATACTGCGTTTCCTGCAGTCAATGTTTTTCTTCTTGCTGTGGCAACGGCAAAATGTGTGGGAGAGCTGCATGCTCTGTCAGTGAGCTAGGCATGTCTACGCTGGAAGGCTGATAGCTCTGGGGTGAAACTCAGGCCAAATCCTTCATTTCTGCCCAAGCGGTTGCCCCCTTATCATGTGAACCAGCCTATCAAGTTGCTGCCTTCCTTCTTTATACTGGCGGAGGTTGCTGAAGCAGTCATCCTTGAAGTGCTTCGCGCACACAAAAATGACCTTACCCACAGATGTGGGTACATTTCCGTGAAAAATAAAACTCAACCAGGCACTTTGAAAAGGTTCTGATGCTGGGAGACGGTGTAATGAAGCGTGTGGGTTACTACATCCAACAAAAAAACATTTTGATTTCTCCTCTCGTAACTTCTGCATCCTGGAGCTTGGACTACAAAATAAAAGCGAGAAATAATGTGCATTGCTCGAAGTGTTGGGCCTGGAGTCGATGTCCTAATTTGGCAGTTCCGCTGACGTTATTGTTCAAAAAATGTTATAGAGAATCGAAAAATCGAAACAGATTGAAAAATATGACCAAAACAGAATATAAAGATATCAACGGAGCACCTGAAGAGATTAATTTGAACTTTTATGTGCTTCTAAACAATCTAAATATACATCAAAATGCATTTAAGGGCTAAAAAAGTGGATTTAGCATATGTCCCCTATAAGTTTTAAATCCTTGGTAAGATAATTAAACCAACAAAAACACAATTCTGGAAGAAAATAGAGATTTTAATTGTGTGGGGACAGATTAATTTAACCACCAATGTGCCGGTTAAATATGCATGCTTTATGTGTGGCAAGAAATGAGCAATTAGCATGTGTTGATCACATGATCATGTGTTATCAAATTCAAGTTACTTTTTGTAGCCTTTCAAATACATTAACTTAAGAAAATCTTCTTTATATAACATTGTGTTCATGTAAACTGAGATTTATAAGACTAAGAATTTGAAGATGCAAGATACTGTTTTATTTCTTGATGTCAATTTATTTTATTTTAAACTGTTTTTAAGTTTCCATTTACATTATCAATATCAATAAAATTAAAATAAATCAAACATTATTCTATATAATTTAAACTGTATATAATTTAATACACTATTGTCTTCATTGAGAAGGTATTTTTATGGCTCCAGGAGGACTTTAATCCAGGTGAGATGAGGCAAAATGGTTCCTTTGAATGTAAAGGTTGCAGATCCCTGACCAGGGGAAGAGGGTTAGGAGACCCCACTATAAGAGCTGGACCCTCTGAATTGAATTCCATGGGGTGAAGCAATGCAGATGCTAAGTTGGTTATGCTACTGTTAAGTTAATTTAAGTACAGTCTTTCTGCAAAATAAAAACAACAGAATACATGTAACCTGTTTTTATGCTTTGCTGTTATTTAAAAAAAAAAAAAAATGTTATGTCTTCTTTTAAAATTATATAAAATAAATTACTTAAAAGGAAACTTAAACTTAACTTAAAAGGAAAAAAAAAAATATTTATGAAACCAAAGTTTAGGACAAAATTAAAGGAGTGTTGCATTTCTGTGAAAGGGGTCTCTTTATGGAACAATCTGAGCAAGGATTTAAGAGAATGTAAAGCAAATATAAGATTTAAACATCTAATTAAAACAAGTATATCTAAAAATATAATGAACTCCTCTAAAGTACCATAATGTTGTATTGTTTTTGTTTACCCTTTTTGCATGTATGTTTTTGTTCTGTAGTGTTGTTTTCTGGTTAGTTTATTTTTGGTTTCTTATGACAGAAAAATTTGACATGAATGCGTGGCTATGCTTATTTTGTAATTATTTGTTGTTGTTTTCTCATGCTGTTGTAAACTGATTATTAGTACAAAGGTGCAGATTACATAAGATTTTTATTCTTTCTGCTCCCATTCATTCAGAAGTTTGTAAACCTTTATGTTATTAAATTGATTTTTTCTTTTTTAATGACTGGAATAAATAAAAATACAAAAATACATATGACCAAACCTCATAGCCATTGTAGTGCTAATCAGAAAAGTAACAAAACTGTCAAAAAAAAAAAAATAATGCTCCAAACTACATGAGTGAGTAATTAAATTTAGAATATTATCTACAATTCGGCTGTCTTATTTTTAAATCTAAAATAATTGTTTACTTTCGAATCGAGTGGTCAGAGCTTAGCTTTCATGCGCGGCTCGACTGGAAATTTGTAGAGTTTTCCAGATGGAGTATTGAACGGATTGCGTTCAATACCGACTCTGGTGGACCAGCGTGTTTGAGCAATTACACGGACAGTTACATGTATTAAACAATCGGAAACTTGTCGACAAAAGGCTGACCATAGCTGACGGTTTGAAATGATCAATTAACAGAGCTCCAGTCAAATGTTTGAGACGCTGCCGGTAGCATTCCACAGTCACAGTGGAGACTGAGTAGGAAGTGAACTTCGTGACCTAAAGGACGTTTGGGTTCACAGTTGTGGGCCCGTAAAATAAATAAATAAATGTGGGTTACTCATGGGTGCAACTCTATGAAGTTCCTCCATTGCCCGCAGAGTTTGACTTTTCTCTGTGGCAGAAGAAGCCATCAAAGTGAGTAACACATTTGTCTTTGTTTATTTTGGTTTTTTGCCCATTTTCGGAGTGATGCAAAAATTCAGAAAATTTTATGAGCCCTACGTGATGAGTTTGAACTGCGGGCCACTCTGTCATCGGACGTCCGGCCGGGCGGTCACTAATTTTTGTCCATCTTTATACTCTTTTTTTATTTAGTTTTATAATAAACCTTTTTTATAAAATCTTCAATGCCTCGCCTGGACTCCATCATTCAACCAGAGCAATAAATCATGTCTCCAAATGAGGTCAACCGCAAATTTGCCATGACATTGTCATTGTCTGACAGTAAACCTCTGAGAAAAAGTAATCAACTCAAAGGAAGTGGGATAATTATGATATTAAGAACACTTTCTCAACGTTCTGTGAATGCCGACTGATCCATTTAATTTCTATGATTTTTAAGGTTGTTCAAAAGTACACACAGGTTCATTAAAACACAATGGAACAATTGACGCATCAGAAGACAATAAATTGTAGTCTCACCTCAACTTCAGCTTGTCCTTCCCAGACCAAAGGGAAAACCGCAGTGTAGCTGCCATTGAGATGATCCACCACCTGCCCGCTCACACCTGCTTGCAGATCTCGATTCTTTAGTGACGCGAGTAAGACGTCTCCTCCTGAGGTCTTGGGATAGCAGTAGTAGTCCTTTATTATGATGCTGACCTCCAGCTGATCCCCTATGTACCACTGTCCTCCTTCCCCCACCTTTGGGAGAATAGTGAAGTTGCTGCATAATGGATTACTGCTATTTTCAAAAGTATAATTAGATGTTATGGATGGAGTTTTTGGCCATGTAATGGATTTAAGTATCTTTTTTTCTTCAAGAGACTCTTTTGAAGAAATTGGTCGAAATGCACAAAAGCTCTGGTGTTCTTGTGGGATGAAGGCAGGGTTAGCAGTCTTCTGAAACTGGAAACAGAGTTATACAGTGATAGACAAAGACATATTAGAAATAGAAGGCCCCTTTTGAGTACGCAGCTCAGACCGCATGGCGCACCGAGAGGCCGAGTTTTAGAAATTATATAAAGTGTGAATAGAAGGTGGGTTCTCGGAGGAGAGTGGGGGGTACTTTCCTCTCAGGATTGTCCCCACCTCATTGAGCACGATCAAACTTCCTTGTTATTATTTTATTATTAGCACTGTGCATTAATAATCCATCAATTTTATATAGCGCTTTATCATAGACACTCAAAGTCGCTTTACAGAATTAAGGCATTATTCTTTCACTCCACACTTAGTGGTGGTAAGCTACTATTGTAGCCACAGCTGCCCTGGGGCAGACTGACGGAAGCGAGGCTGCCATAGTGCACCATCGGCCCCTCCGACCACCACCAACACTCACTCACACACTACATTCATACTAGGCAATGTAGGTGAAATGCCTTGCCCAAGGACACAATGACAGATACCACTGGGGTGACTGCCACCCCACTGTGGCACCTGGAATTCTCAGTGGTCTCCCATCCAACTACTAACCAGGCCCAGACCTGCTTAGCTTCCGAGATCTAACGGGATCGGGCAATGACAGACTGGTGTGGCCTGCATTAACCAGCCCTCTGTATGGTAAAAATGCAGCGGTTTAAAAACCTGTTTTCCCAAACACAAAAAATTAACTTCTTCCAAAAATGAAGACCTACTGGATGATGGTCAGTAGATAATCTTCAAATAATGTAGACTGATGGACAGACTTACTGCATTAACTCAGATCAATAGGACGGTTTCATGTCCAAATCTTCCTCTTTTTCATGCACTGAGATGGGCAAAGTTACAGGACCTCACGGAGCACCCACATTAAATTAGGGGGAAAAAAATATCATTTGGTTTTTTAAGTTGTTTTAAAAAAAAAAAAAAATATATATATTTCTTTAGTTTTGTACATTATTAAATGTTTGTGCAGCAGACAGAGAAGTCCATCTGCTTCAAGTTTCACTTCCTTAAATGTCACATTAAACAAGCAAAAAGCTAATTTAAATAGGACGGTCTGCACCAGTTCTGCTCGTGCACAAGTAATTGCTGCAATCTTAGTGAATTCCGCGCAGCAGGTGAGGAAACTGAAAGGATTTAGGGAACTAACTGGAATACCACCTTTTTTATCAGATCTTTGTGAATCCGCCCCTGAGTGTTTATGATAAAGCGCTATTAAAGGGCTGTGTAAATAAACAAGATTAGTGTGGATTAACTAGTGGCAGCTTCTACATTGTCATTTAATCTTGTGTCATGTAAAGTGATGTGCATCATTAACCGGTTTTGTTTGGGAACCGGTTCTTAGTCAGACGATTCTTTGGAATCACTAACAAAAACCCTTTACAATTCTGTATCGGCTGTTCCCGGGCTGTGCCACCACTGTAAACAAGCGCACCCCACTCGCAAATTTGCGATGACGTCACACACACACAAGCTACTGCTTGCACATCACTTTACATTACACGAGCTACTGCTTGTGTGTGTGTGTGTGTGTGTGTGTGTGACGTCATAGAAAAGGCTCCAAAGTTAAAGATAAATAAGTACTGTTGTTTATGGAGGTTTCCTTTATCTATGTCTGATGTGTGAGGAAAATGTTATTCGCCGCTGTTAATGCCAGAGGTGAACACACATGACTCCAGTTCGCCTCTGTGAGGAGCCGTGCAGTAAAATAAATATAGATGGTGCGCTAGCGCCCTCACACACTGAGGTCAAAAGCTGAATAAGTTTCACTTCTGGGCCATCCAGAAGTTTATTTCCAAATAAACATTTGGAAATGACCAAATTACTCCAAAATAACAGATACACACACTCGGGGTATTTGGAAGCCGTTGACAAAGTTTCAGGTTGAACAGGCACCATGTCGGGGAGATATTCGCTCCACACACACACACAGACCTTTTTTGCTTTTATAGATAGACTGGTACAGTGCCCGTCGGAAGTATGCATTCATGTGGGAGCTTAAGTAGAGTTGTCAATTATGGCCAAATGAGTATGTGTTTAAAGGTTGGATGTACAAAGAGGTGTACATACTCTGTAGTGTTATAAAGGGGTATATTTGAGGGTTCAAAATGTGGGTGCAATTTTCCTAATTTAATTCTATGGGACATGTGCATGATAAATGTGTTTGTTGTTTTTTTTTTATTCACTTTTATATTTTTTTGTTTGGTGTGTTTTTTTGGAGTCGTGTATTTTTTCAGCTCTCTGTTGTGTTTTTTGTGCATTTTTTGTATAATTATTGTTTTTGTTGCCATTGTCGTGTTATTCTGTAGTCATTTTGTGTATTTTTTGTGTAAATAGTTAGTTATGTGAATTTTTTGTGTATTTTGATCCATTTTCATATTTTTGTTGTATTTTTCTGTAATGTATGATTTTTGGAGTCATCATTATGTGTATTCATTGTAGTGTGATTCTATTCATTTTGTGTACTTGTATCAATAATTTTTTTAAATGATTTTTTTTTGTTTTACTAATTTAGTATATTTTTATTATAAATAAATACCGTGTGTGTTCCCGTGAAATGTTTGAGACGCTGATAACCAAACTCCATAGTGATTGTAGCACCAATCAAAAAAACAACAAAACTGCGCAAAACAAAATGTAAAGCTCCACAATACATGAATGAGTATGTAAATTAAAGTGTTATCTACAATTCGTCTGTCTTTTTTTAAAAAACCAAAATCATTGTTTACCTTCGAACCAAGTGGTCACAGCTTAACTTCCATGTGCGGCACCACAGAGAATCTACAGTTTTCCAGATGGAGTATTGAACGGGTTGAGTTCAATACCAACTCTAATGAAACAGTGTGTTAGTGAGCAATTACACAGTTATATGGTTTAAACAATGAGAAAACCTGTCGGTAAAGACTCACCAGTGACTGACCGTTTCAAATGACGTATTGAAAGAGCTCCCGTTTTTGAGACGCGACGACAGCATGTCAGGCACAGAGATGGAGACGGAAGAAAGAGTGGACTATATATAAATATATATATATATATATATTTTTTTATTTTTTTTTTGGGATCACGTGGATAACAATCATGACATTAAATAACTTTTAGCACTACTAAAACGTTTTTAATATTTACTTTTTTTTTTAACCCAAACAAACTGCGACGCAGTGACATCATGAACCCGGAACCTGAAGTAGCATGCTCAATACCGCGCTCATTACCAAGAGGGCCAAAAACAGGTGCACACACTTGGGGTATTTGGAACCCATTGACTAAGTTCAGGTCGAACTCATACCACGTCTTGGAGATAGTCGCTCCACACACACACACACACACCTTTTTTTGCTTTTATAGATAGATAAAGTCATGAAACTGTTAGGGTTGTGGAAGTTTTTGGGCTCTCACCTGCAAATTGTTCATCCATGAAAGTATGTATAACATAACACATACAGTCAATAACAGGAGCAGGAAGCCACGTCTTGGAAGAAAAAGACTGTTGACTTTTGGTGTGCTTCTTGATTGGTTGTTCATAGTGAGTGAGGGCTGACTGCAGTGTACTTCAACCAATTCAACTGGTGCAGGACTGAAGTACACCTAAAAAAAACAAAAACAAACAGATGCTCATAAATCAATTCCCATTTATTCAGTATGACAAGTGTTGCTCTTAGGAAGTGCAATTCTTTGATATCTTCTTTCATATACTTGCATTGTTTAAAGAGTAAGTACACCCTAAAACTACTTTTTTTCTGTTGAATGCATATATGATTAGGAATGAAGTAATGTAGTTAATTGATCCTACTCTAATTGTTCACATTTTAGTTTAAGTATTTAAATGTAGCGTTTTAGTTGTAAAATGTGACTACCCTCTATGGCATGGGTCACCAACATGGTGCCAGAGGGCACCAGGTAGCCCGCATGGACCATGTGAGGTGCCCTCAAGATCTCTTGTCACCAATGAGCTCTACTTTCCAGGATTCAAAGGTACAGAGATAAATACATAGAACAGATGTGTTTAGGCAAGGCAAATTTATTTGTATAGCGCATTTCATACACAAGGCAACTCAATGTGCTTCACATGATAAAACATTCAATTGTTTAAAATCAATAAGAACATTTAAAATCATCAGTAAAATCAATTCAAATCATCAACAAATACATGACATCAACAACATGACCAAAAATATCTCTCTCAATCATATGCAGTAGAGAAAAAAAGTGCCTTTAACTTTGATTTAAAAATGTTCACATTAGATGCTGATTTCAGCTCTGCTGGCAGTTTGTTCCACTTACGTATTTGCAGCATAACAACTAAAAGCAGCATCACCATGTTTACTGTGAGCTCTGGGTTCCACTATCTGACCTGTCTCCATAGATGTGAGAGACCTGCTGGGTTCATACCTGACTAACATGTCACTGATGTATTCTGGACCAAATCCATTCACAGATTTATACACCAGCAGCAGAACTTTAAAGTCTATTCTGAGGCTGACTGGGAGCCAGTGTAAAGACTTTAAAACTGGAGTAATGTGTTCTGACCTCTTTGTTCTGGTTAAGACCCGAGCTGCAGCGTTCTGAACCAGCTGTAGCTGTTTGATGCTCTTTTGGGGGATTCCTGTCAGAAGACCATTACAATAGTCCAGTCTGCTGGATATAAAAGCATGGACCAGTTTCTCCTGATCTTTCTGGGTCAATAAGCCTTTCACTCTGGAGATGTTCTTTAGGTGGTAGAAGGCTGTTTTTGTGATAGATTTGATCTGACTGCTGGATGTAAGATATGAGTCAATCAGAACACCAAGGTTTTTGACTTGGTCTTTAGCTTTAGTAAAGTAAAAGAAGAGCTTTCCTGAAATACATGTCTTACATTCACCCATATTCCTTTTATTACTTTTTAGAGGCCAGTTTCATGCACAGCTTCTTTAAACATTTTAAATGTGACAATGGCATCAAATACATTATTCATGTAACCTTAGTGTGTATGTTCATAATCTCAAAGCAATGCCGACTTAGGCATGTCCTATTGGGAAGAGGCCTCGTGGAAGGCCCAGGACACGCTTCGGGGACTATGTCTCTGAGTTGTAGTGATTTACCTGCTGTTGAATTCCTTTATTCACTTTGTTCTCCACATCCGCTCTGCATCCAACTGACTCTGTTGACTCACTCCTTGGCAGGGGGAGCAAAAGGCTGCACGTCACAGTCAGTGAAACATAATCGCACGACGCAGCCTGTTTGTCTGCATGATAAGACCTCCAGTCCGTGCTCACCAGAAATTCTCGTGGTGACGTGACTAAAACACATTTAAGAACTATCTAATCTGAATTGAAGACAATTTAAGACTTTTTAAGGCCTTTTATTTGTAAAAAAAAAATATTTAACACATTTTAAGGACCATCGGTCACCCTGTTATTGCTATTTTGAAGTCAACACAACATATTGACTTTCGGCCAGAGCTGTTAGCGTCGGACGCCACTAAAAGTGGCGCCATCTGAGAACGCAATGCATGATGGGCAATTGTCACATTGATTCTTGTTTAGGGATGGACAGTCATCATGTGTATCAAATATGAGGCTGTTTGACCGTTGTATATGACAGTTATAGCGGTTTTTCAATTATGGCGTGCAAAATGGCGCCAGTCAATCAGTTATAAATCACTCTCAGTGAATTTGATGTGAATCCATTGAAAAGTAGCCATGATACAGCACTTAAAATATGATGGTGAAGGATTTTCCAGTGTTATCATAGGCCCCTCCCACTGATCACAGCCTGTTTTTTCTTCATCAGCGATCTGCTCTCATCTTATAAGATTCATCCAACACTATATTGAAGTCAACACGACAGATCGCCTTTCCGCTTGAGCTGTTTTTGAATGCAAAGCATGGTGGGTATCAAATATGAGGCTGTTTGACCTTTTGTGTATGACAGTTGTAGCGTTTTTTCTATTATGGCGTGCAAAATGGCGCCAGTCGAGTTGTAACATAGTTAATAAGGTCTGGATTAAATCCAGCTAAATTGTGCAACAATGACACCTGCTGTCAGAGTTAAGCAACTGCAAAGTAGGAATTGCAAGGTATTTTGGGTAATCACAAGCTATTATGGGTAATACCTTAACAGCAACGAGGGATTTATCGAAGGTAACTGCCTGCCAATGCCTCAGAGAAATTACAATTAAAGTGTTGTTAATGCACATACACAAGTAAAGATGGCTATATCTGGTTAATGGTGATAACTTGCAACAGTAATTCCGCCATGTTTTTATTAGGTAAAAGCTCTGTTTTGACCATTTAAAAGTATGCTAAAATATTGTAAGCTGACATTAGCATTTTACCATCTTCTAGGCTAGTGTATGTGCTGTAACGTTGAAGATTCATCTTTCTACTCTGTGTGTTATACTGTTGATAAAAATACCCAAAGTAACAGTCCAGCTATTTTGTTTGATATTTTTCTGTATATGTCTATGCTGTTTAAATTAAGAATGACAGTAATACTTATTTTATTACTTATTTACATTCTGTCAATATGCCTCAGTTAATTATCCACTATACGATCACAGTATGTCACCATGTCACTTTGTATATTAGAATTATGCATTTTTCTATGATGACGTGTACCATGAACTTTAACCCCTACTTATTATTTACTGGTAGGTCATACGGCTTTGGCGCAATGTAATAAAATACTCCACTTAAGATTAGCTTTTCAGAAATGTAAGCATCCAACTTGTACGATAAATATTCGCAGAGATATGGAAAAGTTTGGTTTTTGACATTTTGACGCCAAAAAAGGTCGACTGCACATCCTTGACATTGCCCCTATGAGATGACATATGTATCATTAGTGCTGCATTAATAGCCTAGGAGGAGGTCCACGACAAAGGAATTGCGGAAAAGTTGCGACAGAAATAGAATAACAACTCCTACGAGAACAATTGCCAAATACCATAATGCTGATTCTTACCTTAGCACAAGTTCACTGGCAGACAAAAGTAAGTCTGACAAAAGCTCAGTGTCACCTTCTTTTTGACTACTGAAGTATTTCCTCCTCCCTTTGGAACGGTTATGCAAATTTCAACTCAAACAAAACAGCATAAATTTAATTATAGCTTCAGCTGTTGCACAGAAAAACACCCTGTCCTAAGCCTCTCACACCCTATAATGGTGTGTCACCCCCAGTCTCACAGCAAATTGTGTAATCACAACATTTGTCCATGAGCAATATTGTAAGCATTTTACGTACGAAGCTCTTAAAACATAAGACGCGTCCAGTTTGCTTTTCTAAACAGACAAAGTACAGGACGGTAGCACATTAGTTTTACAGCTTACAGTTAATATATACATATAAAGTACTGATGGACAAACTGACTGATGCAATAGGTTTAACCTGAATGAGTGTCCCCTATTTAGATTTTGTGTGTATGTGTGTTTTTAATGTCCCCAAAAGTACACACACACAAACACACTGAATGTACAAATAATAGGTGAAGTCCCACCTTTCATTTCAATGGTTGCTATGGGCATTTGGGAAAAGAGTGGTTCCAGATGTGTGTAAATTTGTCATGCATAGCCAGGTATCTGTTCTTTAAGTATGTCACAATAGTGATTTGTATTAAGAGGCCTCTAACTCCTTTCCTGTCCCCTTTGTTGACAGAAAGAGACACCTGATATCAGTACACAGGTGGATGACAATGACAGTTTGAAGGTAGGGGCCTGTTTGAATTAATGATGCAATACTTTGTACAAATATGTTGGGTATATTTGGTCTGTTGGGTATTTAGTGAGTTCTATGAGTACTTATTTTGACATATTTGGTCTTTCATTGATCTTTAATCTGAGCAGGGATGGCGCTACACCGGGGCTAGGGGGCGCTATAGCCCCGTCAGGAGTTTGTGTAGCCCCAGTTAAGCTCCTTGAGCAGTTTATTTAATATTTTAAAATATTTTTATTATTAATTTATTGAGTTCAAAAACATTAAAAAGTTCCAGAGTAGCCATTCTGTTCCAATCAAATCCCTGCTTGTACCCCATTCAATGGGGCTCATTGGTTAACATATACAACAATGCGTGCGTGTGATAGGGGATTGGAGGGGGCGGAAGAGTCTTTTTTGCACATCATTTTAGCGTTCACTAGCAGTCCAATGCAATGGATAATTAAGAAAAAAAAAAAGCAAAGATAGAGTATTCTCTGTGAGTGACATTACTTTAGTTTATTTTTTATTTTATTTTTTGAGCAGTTTTACAACATTCACATTAATCAGTTATAAAAGCTCAAGAAAGGAATAGGCTGAAGCTAGAAAGTGTATACGCCTACCCCGTAATCAATGTAATAAACATTTAGATTATCCGGTGATACAGCACAATTCGGTCTGTATCCAAGATAAGAAATCAGAACAGCATATTCGATTCAAGGTGGTTAGGACTCAGCCACATCCACTTAAGTATCAAAATGAATATCACAATTTCCATGCTTTGTTTTTTTTTTTATGTTTGTTTCACACAATTTATGACGTCATTGAAAATAATCAGACTTTTCCACTCAAACAGTTACTCAGTACTCACAGTACTCAAGTAACATTTTCTTCAAGTGTTCCTTTTTTGACTTCCACTCGAGTAGCTGTCCAGGTCACCACCTTTCACTTCCACTCCAGTAAAATGACTTCAAAGTAACATTACTTCTACCTGAATAAATATCCTGGCTACTCTACTCACCTCTGTTTGATTCTGACACAAAGTTTTAAAATGGCATCAAGAACAACAAATGTACATATGTGTTTCTACTACTAATCCTCTTTGAGGTTGACATTACATAGACATCAGACAAAATTTTTTCCTCAGTTTCCCATTTACAAATTACTGATAAAAGAAAAGAAAAATGTCTGTACACTGGTGACCACATTCTATGATCAAGCAATGTAATAATATCCATAACCAGGTGCGTGTACAGCCTCTGCATCATGCGCCTGTTTACGCAGCAATAGGAGGATATGAAGTAAATTTTCCATAGGCAGACACACACACCGCTAGGTGCCTGTACCTGTCCGTGAATCATCTTTTACCATATTGCAAATACTTTCTCAACCATACACATACCTGTCAAGTTTTGGATTTGAAAATAAGGGAAATTTTCTGGCGCCCACTACGAGCCGTCCCACCCCCGCCCAACCATACTCCAGTATCCCTTATATTTTAAGATAGGTGTACAAGAAATCTAAAATACCCACTTGTCAACCACTTACTAAATACAATTAAGTGATTAGAGTCTGGTCGGTCCACCTTTATTAACATTAAAATGCTGTGAACATTCCTACTAGGGCTGGGCAATATGGACCAAAACTCATATCTCAATGTTTTCTCAAAATGGTGATATACGATATAAATCTAGATCATTTTATTAAAAAAAGTCTGAGAAGAAATACAATTCTGGGTTGAATTTGCTGATGCTAAATGCCACACAGGTACATTTATTAACAAACAGCTGATCATTATGTGCACTCATTAATCATCTAACTGAGCTTTACATGTTGTTCTGAGAAGTAAAAGCAGCAACTCCTAAAACTAGTATTTTGTTTCATATGATATATGAAATATTATAGTTTTTTATATCGCCAAAATAGAAAACTCAATACATCTTGAATCTCAATATATCGCCCAGCTCTATTTCTTAAATTATAAAACAGCCTAAATAAATGGGTCTGAGTCCCTTTTAGAACCTTTTTTTTTTTTTTTTTTTTTCACTATTATCAATCAATCAAAAATTTGTTTTTACATTTATTAACAATGTTAAGGATCTCAAACTCACTTACACCGGATAGAAAAATGGTCTTTGGAATTCTTTTTATAAGTGACTCATCCAATTCATCATTAGAATCAGAATCAGAATCTTTTGTCATTGTACAAAGTACAACAAAATTGCAAATGCCCCCACACAACATTCAAATTCACTTAAATATTCAAGCCAGAACAGTTATCATAAAAAAATAAAAAATACAAATAAAAAAAAATTACTCGGCTTTGGAATCGTTTCTGCCAATTCTGATGCAATTCTGCAGCATATTTGAGTTTTCTTCATTATTAATAACAAAAAAATCTGGATAAGAATGTTTTTTTGGTTAGCTTTCAATAAGCTATTCAATATGCCCCAAATCCCTTTCATACTGCTTCTATTCTCATTTAATTTATTTGTGTAGTTATTTTTCTTGTTTATTCTTATAATATTTGTTAATTTGTTTTTATACGATTTGTAGCAATTTTCAGCTTCTTTTGTCTGTAGTTTTATACATTTTCTATAGAGATGATTTTTCTTTTTACATGCATTTACTAAGCCTTTAGTTAACCAGGGACATTCCATCAATTTCTTCCTTTGGTAGTATTGTTGCATGGGGCAATTTATGTTGTACAGTGAACAAAACCTCTTCGTACACACAATTCCAGTCTTGTTTAATAGGTCAGTTTGAAATTTATTTATTGCATCCTCTTATCTTAACTGCACATGAACAGGATTTTGATGAATATCTTTCTTTTAATAGTTATCTTAAATTGCAAAAACTGGTAAATGGTCAGATATCATTAATCCACTGGCTTTTATATAATCTATTTTGTTTGTAATAATATTGTCTATGAGTGTGGCACTATTTTCTGTAACACTACTGGGCCGAGTTATTAAATAGGCTCATAATGTACATCCTAATATATTCACAATCTCATCTGTTACTGTATGTTTATTAGGATTCATCAAATCAATGTTATAGTCACCACAAATTAATAGTGTTTTATTTATGTTTGAAAACAGTTTCTCTATCCATTTGGTGAATATTTCAATACTTGAGCATGGTGGTTTATACATGCAACTGATGATTATATATGTTTTTTTCACAATACATTTCAATTGTAGTACATCACTTAGTGTTAGTGACATACTTTCCACTTGTTTGTATTTCACTGATTTATGGACATATTGCCATCCCACCATATGCCTTATTTTCTCCATTTACATAGTTCAGATTATAACCAAACTGAATGCCTTTATTTTCCTTAAACCATGTTTCTGAAATTGCTACAATACTATAAGGATGTTTAATTTGCTGCAAATATTCTTTTATATGATTGTAGTTTGCGTACATTCTTCTACTGTTGAAGTGTATGATTGACAAGGTCTCACCTGAATTGACCATATTATATTCCTCCTGTATTTTCAATTATTGTTATTGTTATGATATTGTTATGACAAAAGATCAAAAAGGCTCCAGGACCAGACGGAGTGTCTCCCTCCTGCCTGAAAGCCTGTGCTGAGCAGCTGGCCCCCATCTTCACACGGGTCTTCAATACATCACTGGAGCTGTGTGAAGTACCCCCTGCTTCAAAAGCTCCAGCATCATCCCAGTCCCAAAGAAACCTGCCATCACAGGACTTAATGACTATCGACCCATTGCCCTGACGTCCGTAGTCATGAAGTCCCTTGAGAGGCTGGTATTGAGCCACCTGAAGGACATCACAGGACCCCTGCTGGACCCCCTGCAGTTTGCCTATCGGGCAAACAGGTCTGTCGAGGATGCAGTCAACATGGGACTGAACTACATCCTGCATCACCTCGACTCCCCAGGGACCTACGCTAGGATCCTGTTTGTGGATTTCAGCTCTGCGTTCAACACCATCATCCCGGACATCCTTCACCAGAAACTCACCCAGCTCACAGTGCCGGCCTCCACCTGTCAGTGGATCACCAACTTCCTGACTGACAGGAAGCAGCAAGTAAGGCTGGGAGGCATCACATCCAGCACCCGGTCACTCAGCACTGGCGCCCCTCAGGGGTGTGTTCTCTCCCCACTGCTATTCTCCCTCTACACCAATGACTGCACCTCAGGGGACCCCTCTGTGAAACTCCAGAAGTTTGCAGATGACACCACCGTCATCGGCCTCATCCAGGATGGGGACGAGTCTGCCTTCAGACGGGAGGTGGAACAGCTGGCTCTCTGGTGCAGTCAGAACCATCTGGAACTGAACCCGCTCAAGACTGTGGAGATGACAGTGGACTTCAGGAGAAATCCCCCCTCCACTCACCCCCTTACCATTCTGAATAGCAAAGTGGCTACCGTGGACTCTTTCAGGTTTCTGGGATCCACAATCTCACAGGACCTGAAGTGGACCTCCCACATAGACACAACCAGGAAAAAGGCACAGCAGAGGATGTACTTCCTGCATCA